>NC_141820.1:4781340-4801340 GCF_982586985.1 Callionymus lyra | reverse complement strand
TGCAGTCAGACCTACGTAGAACACACTTAAATGTGTTTGGAAAAAAGTATTTCGTAGAACATCCCGATCTTGGACGGTTGGTTCTGAGGCGTCTCGTTAGATTGTGGGTCACCCCTGGTATAGACGGTTGAGGTTTGATCCTGAAGATCACTTATTCATAGTTTAAGTCCATAGAGATATTTGGGTTGCTGATCCTCATCCTTCCATTGATCGGGATCTACATGACAGGTTGAGTTTGAAAGGATGTGTGACCGTGTCGACTTCAGCAATGTTTCAATGTGTTTGTTTTCTTTGCCAAGAAGCAGAAGCTTGTGTAACGACGGCGGAACCATCGAGTGAAATCAAACGACCACACGGAACCCTTGACCGACACGCCTTAACTCTGACAGTAATAACAAATACATGTGTTTTGTTGAAGGAAACAGTATTTCTTCTCTCTCCTGTTGCTCCGTCGATGGTGTTTGTTTGTGTGACACATTAATGGAGTCGAGGCAGGTCCAGTTTTATCTGCTGAAACTAAACGTGTCGAGTGCTTCACGAATTGTAAGATTGAAAACAAATGTTCAGTATTTTTTAAAGATGAAAATCTTAGTGACCCAGAATCTTCCACAGTGTTGTTCTTATAACTGCTACAAAAACTGAAAGACATTATTCAGGATTATCTTCTCGGTATTTCTCTGTAAAGATAATCCATTAGTACAGTTTTTGATTCTTACTTTGACTTTTTACTCTGCAACTTCTGGCTGTCGCTGATGAACTACCGAAGTCTCTGAGAATCCATGTATATTTGTGACAGCTCCGGTCGTGGGTGAGCGTGTTGCCAACTGTTGAAGCTGCTAAAGACCAGTCTCGTGTGACAGCCGCTCATTTAATGTAATTATTCCCTGACAGAGAAATTGCCTCTTAAAGTGACAGCATAGAAGATGTTTTACCTTCAAATGAAGACTGTTAGTCAGGGATCCACAGAGCGTTCCTTCCCCGTCGAAGGGTTTGAAGATAGTTTTCCGAGCGAGACGCTCCGTGACTTCAGCCTCCATCCTGCCTCTGCTGTGGCTCCAGGATCCGACGCTCACGGACGTGCTCTGCCTCCCCCTCTGGTCTCTGCTTCTCTGCTTCTCCCTGGATTCCCGCCTCTCCCCGTGAAGCCCTTCCTACCGGTCCGTCCTCCCTCCTCCTCCCGTCCTCCGATACTACTTCCTTCGCTCCTCCCTCCACACCTCTGCGTCCGACTAATCGGATTCACAGGCAGATTTAATACTTTCTTCCTCTGATTCCTCGTCCGTCTTTGATGGCTCACTCGCCGGTGTCGCTCGTGGGAATACGACCTCACATCTGTTTGTCGATCTTCAAACGGTGCGCCGGCTGCTGCTGATTAAAAAAAAAAACTGAAAATGAAAGTCATTTGCATTTAAATTGATGCTAAATAGGGATTTTAAGTGAGATTAAAACAATTCTACTGACATCTTCGAGATACGGCTGAAAACACTTTTATCCGTGCAGGTTTTTTCCTTAATTCTCTGAGACTCTTGTGTTGTTCTCGGTGTTGTCTTGACCTTTTAAAGTATATTTTTTATTGAGTATTGTTTAAGCGTTTTGTGACCCTGGTCTGGAAAAGTGCTCTACAAATATAAATGACTTACTTACAAATGTTCTTGTCTACCGCTTTATCCCGGGGTCGCGTGGAGACTGGAGTCTATCCCAGTATCATAGGGCGAGAGGCGGGGGACACCCTGGACAGGACGCCAGTCTGTCTCAGGACACACAAAGACAGACAACCATTCACACACACTCTCAAACCAACGGACAATTTACCAAAGTTCTCAATCAACCTCTGTATGTTTTTGGACTGTGGGAGGAAACCGGAGTGTCCGGAGTAAACCCACGCAAACACGGGGAGAACAAACTCCACACAGGAAGGTTGTCTCGGCCTGGAGTCGAACCAGCAACCTTCTCGCTGTGAGGCGACTGACAAGACAAATATAATGTAAACAATCCCGTTCTATTGATTATTACTGTCTGACATGTTTATCGTTTTTGAAAAAAGACACGTCAAGACGCTTGTTTTAGTCAAGTTTACCAGAAATATAAACCTTTAAACGCAATAAGATCTGTTTCTATCTCCATATATTTACTTGTATTTCATCTCTTGTGCAACACAAATATAAATACTTTGTTCTAATGAGCATGTGGCAGTATTGTGTCTTTAACATCTCATGAGTTTTCTTGAAGATTTAACTCGATCTATCGTTGTTCCTACATCCATACATTGTGACTTTATCTTATCAAACGTATTCATATCTTCAAACGGCGTCTCCTCCTCCACGTGTCTCGAGTTAATTTGTTCTGGTGAAGCGGCTTCATTAACGGTCGCCGGCGCAGGAAGCATCCCGGCGTTCCTTCCTGTCGGGAGTGGAGACGGCGCTCCGGTGTTTGTGTTTGCTCAGGAGCCGTGCGACGCCACCAGCTCCACGATCTGGTTCCCATTAGAGTGTTGTCCTGATCGCCCGGCGTATCTAGAGGTAACCGGAGAGAGCCGTAATTAGGGCGACTTGGCATTGGCATGGCAACTACAGCAGAGCTGGGAAAAGTGAAGACGGCGTGAGGGATCAGGATTCAAAGCAGGGAGCGTCTTCTGGGAGGCTCGTGCCCGGTGTTGTCGTCTCCAGAACCTTGGATCTCGTCAGTGCGGGTTCACAGTCCAGGCTGTTCTCCTGACCGGGCGTCAGCGAGTGACGCGTTATCTTCCGGACCCTCGGACCGAGAGAGAGGCAGGACCAGAACGGTGACTGTAAAAGTTTCTGTGACACTGAAAGTGGCAAAAGATGGACACGATTCAAACTTAAGTCATTATTCAATAAGTTTTCTAATGTTCTCCGGGAAAGATGAAGAACACAACTAAATAATATATGAACGTTGCAACTTGATACCTCGGCTCAGAAACACTTTCACCAAAGATAAGTCGCTTTTGAAGCGTGCACCAGACTCGATGAGAATAAATGTTCTCTTGAACTTTATATTACTGCAGTTCTTGCTGAAATACTAGGTGTTGGTCACGTATTTAATTTAAACCTTATGGATGGATGGAATTATGGATGGAAGGATGCATGGATGGATGGATAGAAGGATGCATCAATAGATGGAATTATAAATGGATGGATGGATAGAAGGATGCATCAATAGATGGAATTATAAATGGATGGATGGATAGAAGGATGCATCAATAGATGGATGGATGGATGGATGGATAGAAGGATGCATAAATAGATGGATGGATGGATGGATGGATAGAAGGATGCATCAATAGATGGAATTATGGATGGATGGATGGATAGAAGGATGCATAAATAGATGGAATTATGGATGGATGGATGGAAAGATAGATGGATGCATAAATAGATGGAATTATGGATGGATGGATAGAAAGATAGATGGATGCATAAATAGATGGAATTATGGATGGATGGATGGAAAGATAGATGGATGCATAAATAGATGGAATTATGGATGGATGGATGGAAAGATAGATGGATGCATAAATAGATGGAATTATGGATGGATGGAAAGATGGATGGATGCATAAATAGATGGAATTATGGATGGATGGATAGAAGGATGCATAAATAGATGGAATTATGGATGGATGGATGGAAAGATGGATGGATGCATAAATAGATGGAATTATGAATGGATGGATGGAAAGATAGATGGATGCATAAATAGATGGAATTATGGATGGATGGATGGATGGATAGAAGGGTGCATATGTTGATGCATATGTTGATGTTGATTGTGGATTTCCGGCGGTGTCCCTCCATCTCCCCCTCACCACTGAACGTCCAGGGACTGGACATTGAGATTGTCACGACTTACAAGTTCCTGGGTGTTCACCTCAACAACCGCCTGGACTGGGTGGATAACACTGCTGCTCTTTATAAAAAAGGGCGGAGTAGAATCTACCTGCTCCGGAGGTTGAGGTTGTTTGGTGTCCGGGGGCCACTCCTGAAGTCATTCTATGACTCAGTAACTCAGTAGTGGCCTCTGCCATCTTCAACGGTGTGGTCTGCTGGGGGAGCAGCATGACAGCAAAGGATAGGGCTAAACTGGACAGCCTTATTAAGAAGGCCGGTTACGTCCTAGGGCGCCCCCTGGATCCTGTGGAGGAAGTGACTGGAGGGAGGATGCGGAGCAAGCTGGGCTCCATGAGGAGGAACTTGTCTCACCCTCTCCAGCACACACTGAGGGCATTGAGGAGCTCCATCAGTGATAGGATGCTCCATCCCCGGTGTGTGAGGGAGAGGTACCGCAGGTCTTTCCTCCCTGCTGCCATCAGACTCCACAACAAGAACACACCAAGATAACTATTTAACTGCACCTCTTGTTATTTATGTAAATATGATTGTGTATATATTATATAGCGCAGATTTATCTTTTATTCTATTTAGATTTTCTTTCTCGTTTTTATTTCTGGGTGTTTTTATTTCTCTTGCTGTTGTTAAACCGAATTTCCCCTCGCGGGACTAATAAAGGTTTTCTGATTCTGATTCTGATAAATAGATAGAATTTTGGATGGGTGGATGGAATTATGGATGGATGGAAAGATAGAAGGATGCATAAATAGATGGAATTATGAATGGATGCATGGATGGATGGAATTATGGATGGATGGAAAGATAGAAGGATGCATAAATAGTCATTGACACTTTTTTTCAAAGGTACATCAAAATTGAAGATGCATTATTATTGTTATAACAAAATACATTGGAATTAATGAGTTATGGATCTGACTTTCATGTGGTTTTACCCTTGAACCGGTTAAAACCCTTAAATAAACGGTTGATTTTTGTTCATACTCTGCTTATTTCAACCGGTTAAGCACCTCTAGTCTATTCAACCGGTTACGATGGGTTTATTATGAACGGTTATAGACTTGACAAAAACATCTCCGTGATCTGCTGTTGATCGAGTGCAAGAGTCGATGATCAGACTGTAGTGACCTTGTCAAGTGTCAGTGGTCACTGTTTTTTAACACACACTATAAATGAACAACACTGAGCTGATGACAAAAGTCAACACATTTACACCAACAAAAAGGTACCACAGAGGATCCTTATAATTGGGTTACCTAGTGAAGAGTTGACCATCACCGGGTTAAGTAAGTAAGTAAAGGTTATTTGTAAAGTGCCTTTTTTGGACCAGAGTCACAAATACTCCCTCCTTATGTTTGAGGTCTTCTCTGATTTTGATGGTTTTGTACATTTTCTCTGGATTCAAAACATCACCGTCATGTTCTGAGAGTATATGGTTTTAAACGAACCCTCATCAAATGTTGGATTTGATCTTTTCCAACCTGGTGAGATCAATGCCAGGTACTGTAAAAACCAAGAGGAACTTTGTGAATGTCGTGAACGCCGTTCGGGTCACTCAGTGATCTTTGACTGACTTACAGAATCAAAACTGGTCAAGTCGGGTCTGTTCGATGTGTCTTATATGTTGTATTAATCATTGGATGTTTGTCTTCCGTAGAGCTTGAGCATCTGATCTTTACCCTATTTTCTGCACTATTAGGCGCACCTTCAATGAATGGCCTATTTTAGAAGTGTTTTCATAAATAGTTTGCACCGGGTTATAAGCCACATAGAATAAAAGATACAGTCAAACGTTTGACTAGGGTTGTGTTATCATCCACTAGATAAAGCGGTCCAAAAGATAATGTCAACAAAACAGTCGGATAAAGTCAAACTATATTAAGCATTCTGACAACTCCGTTCACTCCCATGGTAACGATGTTCAAAAGGCTTCAAGCAGCAGCGCGTGAGACTGGTGTTGTGAGCAGACAAATGTTGAGCAGCAGCGAAGTTGAGCGCGTGTATGACGGCTAGAGCACGCATGAATGACATGTTGAACGCGCGTGTATGACTGGTTGAGCGCAGCAGAGTGATTTGGAGTGTACAACAACCATGACACACTCGCTCAAAACGGTGGAAGTAATCTTACTCCATAGACGTCCGCCATGATGCGTCGTTAATCCCACCCCGTCATGACGCGATTACATAATCCCGCCCACTGTGTGTCGGCTCAGTCGGCGCAGAGTCTTGAAAGTGTTTGTATACAAGTCACCCACCAGGTAATGTTGGTATGTAATGCGATCGGGATTATAAGGCGCACTGTCGTTTTTTGAGGAAATTAAAGGCACTTAAGTGCGCCTTATAGTGCGGAAAATACGGTAACATTTAAAAAACATACCAAGAATTCACTCAGTCCAACTACTTTGTATCTTGTTGTTGTGACTACACTCCAGTGGAGAACTTCTCGTGCCTCTTCAAGAGCTCGAAAGAACTCTTGTCTTTGTGCAGTACAGATTGAGAATAAATCATGGTTTATTGCTTTGTCTTTATTTCCATAAAGATGTCGCCACCAGTGTTTTGTTTGCTATTTTTGGAACGTTTCAGTGAAAGAGGAGAAGAGGAGTCTGTTGAGCACGAGTTTGAATATTGAGGTTGTGGATCTGGTTGTTATGAAGGTGGTAATAAAGTCATGAATGTAAATATCAGCTGAAGCTTCTGTTGCTGTAAAGATGTAAAGACTTGATGTGAAGATTTAATGGTTTCAAATCCAGGTTTATCTTTAGAAATCGTGCAAGTTCATCATCCATCACTTTCCATTGACCTTGGTCCGTGTCATGAGTGACAGCCTGAGTTCTGTTCGACTCAAACTGTTGCAGCTCTTTGAAGGGTCCGCTCACGAAAGAGACCCCCGGGAGCCGTTCTGACGTGAAAGCTCTCCATGGATACGTGTGGAAACGGTGAATGTGTTTCGTTTGACGTCTGAGATTTAGTTTAGTTATTGTTGCTCCTTGTTCTATACCTGAGGAATGTCTGGTAAAGAACTTGTTTTGCATCAAAGCTAGTACTCGTCATGCAACGTAAATACAGACTTTGATCAAGACAACGTAGACGTGTACGAGTATAGCGTCTGGAAGAAGCGACAGCAAATACTTCAAACATCATGTGATGGAGTTTAAAGAACGAGTTCCTGCGGATCCTTAAAGACTCTTTTAATTCCTGGATCTAAAAACAAGGCCTTTATTGACATTAAATGTCTTCAATCAAACATTTAAACGTCTTTAAAATGGAGGAAGACATGCCGAGAACAATATTATGTTTGTTACAAACCTGAATAGATTTTGGTTAATGTTTATTTATTTGGCTTTTTAATGTAATTTAAATAAAGTCTACAAAAATTAAAACCAAAAATAAGATTTTGACGCCCCATAACTTACCGGCAATTGACACGCAACTACAATAATCTAATGATTTTTGTAAATAACGTGGTACCAGGCTATGTTATTTATTTTAAAAAAGTATAATATATTTATAATTTATGCTTTAAAACATAACAAATTGTCCTTAATTTTTCAAATCGTTCCTCGATTCAATCCATAATAAAACGTCTTAACTTGCCTTAAAGTTGAACTGAAGTGTGTGTGTGTTAAAGTGGTGTGTGTGTTTGTATTTTTCATTGAGATGTTGGCATTATAAAATGATCTTAAGCTCCGCCCATCAGTTGACCTTTAAGTTACTTTTCTGGAATTAAACGTTTGCCTCAGAGAAGAAATCTTTTCTTATTATCGTAAACATCAAACTCTGCTTAACCTGCAGCATGTTCTGTTGACGCTACGACATGTATGTAATATTACATATATAACAATATTATATGAATAAATGACATGATCACAACAATAATACAGGGTTGTTCGACTGAATCACACACGGGGCCAATATTATTTTGCCCTCTAAGCCAAACAAAAGCTGTGTTTAACAGTTAGTACAAGTCTGACTGTGATATTATTTTTATTCTCAGTGTTTCTTGAACAAAACAAATGTCTTA
The DNA here is from genome assembly GCF_982586985.1 of Callionymus lyra. Lineage (NCBI taxonomy): Eukaryota > Metazoa > Chordata > Actinopteri > Syngnathiformes > Callionymidae > Callionymus > Callionymus lyra. Next base: position 4,793,453 of record NC_141820.1, on the reverse strand, counting down.
AATCTCATCTTTAGCTTTACTGTAAAACTCTGTGTGATCGTAAACGTCATCCACGGGAACCTCACAGGTCGTCATGTGAACCAGAAGGTGAATCTACTCAAAGAAACTTGACAACACTAACGTGCCTCATCATCACTTCCTCAACGGCTGCTCCAAACAAAACAAAGATGAATTAATTACAATCTCAATGTGACGAGCAGGAAACATGTCGCCCTCTCTCCGCCCGCCCGTCTTCTTCTGCGCAGCGATTGGCAGATAACCTCAGTTACCAAGGTGATTCTGAAGCTCGCTGTCGAGCCGCTGAGATGCTTCTCTATCTTTTCCCGTGTCTTTATTTAGAGATGATGCCAGACCAACAGTTACGTTCACCATGAAAACTCTTATTTTGGACACTTTATTGAGACAAAATGAGCTTCTTAGGCCCGTGAACGAGGGCAGAATATCAGACGGTACAAAGTGTCAGCGGACCTGCTGACGCCACACGTCTGACAATAACGTGGCGAGCCGGGCTCAGCTGCTTCAATGCGGTCATTGCGAGCTGTTCGCTGAGGTACAGGCAGTGACAGGATTGCTTCTGAATTGAAAGAGGCTGTCATCCAATTCCCCGGTCCTGCCGTCTCAGTCCACCACCTGCTGACGATATTCTGCTGAACACGACCAGAGCAAACAAGATGCAGCTGCAGACAAATGACACATTTGAGATGATTTGAGATTCTTGATGATTCGTCTTTGAGACTTTAAATATAAGTCTGTCTGCTGCAACTAACCAGTGGATTAACTTGTGTATGTTTAACATTTACAACTAACCAGTGGAATAACTTGTGTATGTTTAACATTTACAACTAACCAGTGGAATAACTTGTGTATGTTTAACATTTACAACTAACCAGTGGAATAACTTGTGTATGTTTAACATTTACAACTAACCAGTGGAATAACTTGTATATGTTTAACATTTACAACTAACCAGTGGAATAACTTGTATATGTTTAACATTTACAACTAACCAGTGGAATAACTTGTGTATGTTTAACATTTACAACTAACCAGTGGAATAACTCGTGTATGTTTAACATTTACAACTAACCAGTGGAATAACTCATGTATGTTAAACATTTACAACTAACCAGTGGAATAACTCGTGTATGTTAAACATTTACAACTAACCAGTGGAATAACTTGTGTATGTTAAACATTTACAACTAACCAGTGGAATAACTCATGTATGTTAAACATTTACAACTAACCAGTGGAATAACTCGTGTATGTTAAACATTTACAACTAACCAGTGGAATAACTTGTGTATGTTAAACATTTACAACTAACCAGTGGAATAACTTGTGTATGTTAAACATTTACAACTAACCAGTGGAATAACTCGTGTATGTTTAACATTTACAACTAACCAGTGGAATAACTTGTGTATGTTAAACATTTACAACTAACCAGTGGAATAACTTGTGTATGTTAAACATTTACAACTAACCAGTGGAATAACTCGTGTATGTTTAACATTTACAACTAACCAGTGGAATAACTCGTGTATGTTTAACATTTACAACTAACCAGTGGAATAACTTGTGTATGTTTAACATTTACAAATAACCAGTGGAATAACTTGTGTATGTTTAACATTTACAACTAACCAGTGGAATAACTTGTGTATGTTTAACATTTACAAATAACCAGTGGAATAACTCGTATATGTTTAACATTTACAACTAACCAGTGGAATAACTCGTATATGTTTAACATTTACAACTAACCAGTGGAATAACTCGTATATGTTTAACATTTACAACTAACCAGTGGAATAACTTGTGTATGTTTAACATTTACAACTAACCAGTGGAATAACTTGTGTATGTTTAACATTTACAAATAACCAGTGGAATAACTTGTGTATATTAAACATTTACAACTAACCAGTGGAATAACTTGTGTATGTTTAACATTTACAACTAACCAGTGGAATAACTTGTGTATGTTTAACATTTACAACTAACCAGTGGAATAACTTGTGTATGTTTAACATTTACAACTAACCAGTGGATTAACTTGTGTATGTTTAACATTTACAACTAACCAGTGGAATAACTTGTATATGTTTAACATTTACAACTAACCAGTGGAATAACTTGTATATGTTTAACATTTACAACTAACCAGTGGAATAACTTGTATATGTTTAACATTTACAACTAACCAGTGGAATAACTTGTGTATGTTTAACATTTACAACTAACCAGTGGAATAACTTGTGTATGTTTAACATTTACAACTAACCAGTGGAATAACTTGTGTATGTTAAACATTTACAACTAACCAGTGGAATAACTCGTGTATGTTTAACATTTACAACTAACCAGTGGAATAACTCGTGTATGTTAAACATTTACAACTAACCAGTGGAATAACTCATGTATGTTTAACATTTACAAATAACCAGTGGAATAACTTGTGTATGTTTAACTTTTACAAATAACCAGTGGAATAACTTGTGTATGTTTAACATTTACAACTAACCAGTGGAATAACTCGTGTATGTTTAACATTTACAACTAACCAGTGGAATAACTTGTGTATGTTTAACTTTTACAAATAACCAGTGGAATAACTTGTGTATGTTTAACATTTACAACTAACCAGTGGAATAACTCGTGTATGTTTAACATTTACAACTAACCAGTGGAATAACTTGTGTATGTTTAACATTTACAAATAACCAGTGGAATAACTCGTGTATGTTTAACATTTACAAATAACCAGTGGAATAACTTGTGTATGTTTAACATTTACAACTAACCAGTGGAATAACTCGTGTATGTTTAACATTTACAAATAACCAGTGGAATAACTCGTGTATGTTTAACATTTACAAATAACCAGTGGATTAACTTGTGTATGTTTAACATTTACAACTAACCAGTGGAATAACTCGTGTATGTTTAACATTTACAACTAACCAGTGGATTAACTTGTGTATGTTTAACATTTACAACTAACCAGTGGAATAACTCGTGTATGTTTAACATTTACAACTAACCAGTGGAATAACTCATGTATGTTAAACATTTACAACTAACCAGTGGAATAACTTGTGTATGTTAAACATTTACAACTAACCAGTGGAATAACTTGTGTATGTTTAACATTTACAACTAACCAGTGGAATAACTTGTGTATGTTAAACATTTACAACTAACCAGTGGAATAACTCGTGTATGTTTAACATTTACAACTAACCAGTGGAATAACTTGTGTATGTTAAACATTTACAACTAACCAGTGGAATAACTTGTGTATGTTAAACATTTACAACTAACCAGTGGAATAACTCGTGTATGTTTAACATTTACAACTAACCAGTGGAATAACTCGTGTATGTTTAACATTTACAACTAACCAGTGGAATAACTTGTGTATGTTTAACATTTACAAATAACCAGTGGAATAACTCGTATATGTTTAACATTTACAACTAACCAGTGGAATAACTTGTGTATGTTTAACATTTACAACTAACCAGTGGAATAACTTGTGTATGTTTAACATTTACAAATAACCAGTGGAATAACTCGTATATGTTTAACATTTACAACTAACCAGTGGAATAACTTGTGTATGTTTAACATTTACAACTAACCAGTGGAATAACTTGTGTATGTTTAACATTTACAAATAACCAGTGGAATAACTCGTATATGTTTAACATTTACAACTAACCAGTGGAATAACTTGTGTATGTTTAACATTTACAACTAACCAGTGGAATAACTTGTGTATATTAAACATTTACAACTAACCAGTGGAATAACTTGTGTATATTAAACATTTACAACTAACCAGTGGAATAACTTGTGTATATTAAACATTTACAACTAACTAGTTGAATAACTCGTGCATGTTAAACATCTCAGGTGCACAGTAGTGCAGGAACAATGGTTGTGATCATAATCCCTGGCGAGTGTGTGTTTGTGTAGCTGGATATGTGACGATCTCACCCACCGGGTCAGTGTGAAGGAGTCGCTTGTTTCTGCAGCTCTTTGTTCGCCTTCAATCTAGTTTCAAGTGCAGATGAGAGTCATTGTGTGTGAACTTTTGAAGACGAGCGCCATTATTATAATCTGATTGATTTCCACAGGACGGTTCCATCAACATGCAGTGGTTTGTGTTGCTTAATTGAAATGTAAATGAACAATCACTTATTCAGCACTTTCTCATCTCGTGTTCGCAGCGTTGACGAATCAAACGTCCACTAATCAGTGCCTGACATTTCAACAACATGAATCCACAAAAACACTCATGAAAACAAATACACGGGACTCTTTGTGAATCTGGTCTCAGATGTTAAGATAATGTTTCAGCCTCCATGAGCTGATCTCATTAAACTCTGTTTAATTGCTACGATGGAAAAGTACTGGGTGTAGATCACATGACCTTTAAAAAAAATAGACTTCAGCCAATCATCTATCCCGACGTGTGATTGACATCAGTTCACTCAGTCACAAACACACACTTCTGTCTCAAATCAAACACTACACACTTACAGGAAATGACTCGACAGCTTCTTCTTCTACTACTTTTTAACCAGTCGTTGAAACACTATCATCAACACTTGACACTTTTCTCCAATTGAAACATGTTGTGTTTCATTGTGTTATTACTGTTGTTGTGTTGTTTTGTGGTAAAAAAAGAGCGTTTTCTCGAGACATTTACGTCAGTATCTGCTGCGAGGCTTCAGTTTAACTTCATCTGCGTCACTAAGATGGTGGTCGTTGAGGGTGGAAAGTGTCCAACGATCCACACTTTTCTGGGTGCTTATAGTGCACTACATTAGTGCACACTGCAGAATCAAGTGCAGAAGTGTTTTTTGGGCCACACACCCCCAGCACTCGTCGGTGAAGCTCCAGCTGATTGGACCAACCCCCCTCGACACGTTAGCACATCAACCAATGGGACGCTTTCTTTTGTCATAAGCTCCACCCATCGAGCGGAGCACTAAGAGATTTGATTGGATCAGACGTGTGTCAATCAAAACAGCTTATTTGGGGGGGATTGGGAGATTAAAGTCATGAAATGTTTTGATCGACGAGTCAAATGATTAATTGACTCGACATATGACGAAAATATAATAGTGTGTTGACTCGTGTGGTTTTGAAGGTACACTAAATGAACATCTCAAGAGTTATTAATATACCAGTGGTTATAGTTCAATAAGACGTTTATCATCAAATGAACATCAGTGCATTATATCAAAATATCACTCCCACTGCAGTCTGTGTCCCCCCCCCCCAACAAACACACACACTTCGCGCTTCAGCGACAAACACACACGCTAAAGCGAAACACACACAAGCACCGTTATTGATCTCATAAAGCGCAACATTATTAATTAAAAAATGCATTTACTCACTTGTTCATGGAGGAAATAAATAAATCTTTTGAAGCTCGTGAAAGACTTTTTCTTAAATTAAAAATGTAATAGTATTTTCTCATTATGTTTAGGCCAGCAGAGAAGGCTCGCCACTGAAATATACTAGGTTTTGAGAAGTCGATGACATGATAGTTGTCGTCTGGTCAACCTCCTCACAACAGCCCCGTAAATGAAACGTAGGCGACAAGGACATGTTAGTCAAAGAAACGAGTGAAAACAAGTGTTGAGAGAGGCCTCGCATCTCTGAGGGGTTCTCTTGTGCGTGGTCCTCATGAAACCGATGAATCCTCATCTATCTGTGGGTGGAGATGGTTGAAAAAAAAGAGAAACATGTCTCAGAAGAAAACTCTCAGAAAGAAACACTTGAGTTTCTTTGTCAGGATCGACGGCTGATGTCTGACTTCACACCTGCTCGCCAGAGAACGACACTCTCTCGTGGAATCATCTTCACGTCTCATCCCTCCATTCTCTTCGCTTGTCGTCTCGTCGTTTGAATCAAATGATTCTCCTCGTGAAACGTGTCGAAGCGAGAGAAGCTGAGAAACTGAAGATTTGTTCCTGCGGCCACGAGATCACACTCGTCCGCGGAACTCGCGTCAATTTCAATTTGGTATCAACCCCTCGACGGGATTCCATATTTCTTCATGTGATGCACGAGCGTCTCTGAGCAGGTGGCAGGACGAGTGCAGGCGCACACCAGTGATGCAGGCGCACACCAGTGATGCAGGCGCACACCAGTGATGCAGGCGCACACCAGTGATGCAGGCGCACACCAGTGATGCAGACGCACACCAGTGATGCAGGCGCACACCAGTGATGCAGGCGCACACCAGTGATGCAGGCGCACACCAGTGATGCAGACGCACACCAGTGATGCAGACGCACACCAGTGATGCAGACGCACACCAGTGATGCAGGCGCACACCAGTGATGCAGGCGCACACCAGTGATGCAGACGCACACCAGTGATGCAGGCGCACACCAGTGATGCAGACGCACACCAGTGATGCAGGCACACCAGTGATGCAGGCGCACACCAGTGATGCAGGCGCACACCAGTGATGCAGGCGCACACCAGTGATGCAGGCGCACACCAGTGATGCAGACGCACACCAGTGATGCAGGCGCACACCAGTGATGCAGGCGCACACCAGTGATGCAGACGCACACCAGTGATGCAGGCGCACACCAGTGATGCAGGCGCACACCAGTGATGCAGACGCACACCAGTGATGCAGACGCACACCAGTGATGCAGGCGCACACCAGTGATGCAGGCGCACACCAGTGATGCAGGCGCACACCAGTGATGCAGGCGCACACCAGTGATGCAGACGCACACCAGTGATGCAGACGCACACCAGTGATGCAGACGCACACCAGTGATGCAGGCGCACACCAGTGCTGCAGGCGCACACCAGTGATGCAGGCGCACACCAGTGATGCAGGCGCACACCAGTGATGCAGGCGCACACCAGTGATGCAGGCGCACACCAGTGATGCAGGCGCACACCAGTGATGCAGGCGCACACCAGTGATGCAGGCGCACACCAGTGATGCAGGCGCACACCAGTGATGCAGGCGCACACCAGTGATGCAGGCGCACACCAGTGATGCAGGCGCACACCAGTGATGCAGACGCACACCAGTGATACAGACGCACACCAGTGATGCAGACGCACACCAGTGATGCAGGCGCACACAAGTGATGCAGACGCACACCAGTGATGCAGACGCACACCAGTGATACAGGCGCACACCAGTGATGCAGACGCACACCAGTGATGCAGACGCACACCAGTGATGCAGGCGCACACCAGTGATGCAGGCGCACACCAGTGATGCAGACGCACACCAGTGATGCAGACGCACACCAGTGATGCAGACGCACACCAGTGATGCAGGCGCACACCAGTGATGCAGGCGCACACCAGTGATGCAGGCGCACACCAGTGATGCAGGCGCACACCAGTGATGCAGACGCACACCAGTGATGCAGGCGCACACCAGTGATGCAGACGCACACCAGTGATGCAGGCGCACACCAGTGATGCAGGCGCACACCAGTGATGCAGGCGCACACCAGTGATGCAGACGCACACCAGTGATGCAGACGCACACCAGTGATGCAGGCGCACACCAGTGATGCAGGCGCACACCAGTGATGCAGGCGCACACCAGTGATGCAGACGCACACCAGTGATGCAGACGCACACCAGTGATGCAGACGCACACCAGTGATGCAGGCGCACACCAGTGCTGCAGGCGCACACCAGTGATGCAGGCGCACACCAGTGATGCAGGCGCACACCAGTGATGCAGGCGCACACCAGTGATGCAGGCGCACACCAGTGATGCAGGCGCACACCAGTGATGCAGACGCACACCAGTGATGCAGACGCACACCAGTGATGCAGACGCACACCAGTGATGCAGACGCACACCAGTGATGCAGGCGCACACCAGTGATGCAGGCGCACACCAGTGATGCAGGCGCACACCAGTGATGCAGGCGCACACCAGTGATGCAGGCGCACACCAGTGATGCAGGCGCACACCAGTGATGCAGGCGCACACCAGTGATGCAGGCGCACACCAGTGATGCAGGCGCACACCAGTGCTGCAGGCGCACACCAGTGATGCAGGCGCACACCAGTGATGCAGGCGCACACCAGTGATGCAGGCGCACACCAGTGATGCAGGCGCACACCAGTGATGCAGACGCACACCAGTGCTGCAGGCGAACACCAGTGCTGCAGGCGAACACCAGTGATGCAGACGCACACCAGTGATGCAGACGCACACCAGTGATGCAGACGCACACCACTGATGCAGACGCACACCACTGATGCAGACGCAAGAGTGCTGCAGGCGAACACCAGTGATGCAGACGCACACCAGTGATGCAGGCGCACACCAGTGATGCAGGCGCACACCAGTGATGCAGGCGCACACCAGTGATGCAGGCGCACACCACTGATGCAGACGCACACCAGTGATGCAGGCGCAAGAGTGCTGCAGGCGAACACCAGTGATGCAGACGCACACCAGTGATGCAGACGCACACCAGTGATGCAGGCGCAAGAGTGCTGCAGGCGAACACCAGTGATGCAGACGCACACCACTGATGCAGACGCACACCAGTGATGCAGGCGCAAGAGTGCTGCAGGCGAACACCAGTGATGCAGACGCACACCAGTGATGCAGGCGCACACCAGTGATGCAGGCGCACACCAGTGATGCAGGCGCACACCAGTGATGCAGGCGCAAGAGTGCTGCAGGCGAACACCAGTGCTGCAGGCGAACACCAGTGATGCAGACGCACACCAGTGATGCAGGCGCAAGAGTGCTGCAGGCGAACACCAGTGCTGCAGGCGAACACCAGTGATGCAGACGCACACCAGTGATGCAGGCGCACACCAGTGATGCAGGCGCAAGAGTGCTGCAGGCGAACACCAGTGATGCAGACGCACACCAGTGATGCAGACGCACACCAGTGATGCAGGCGCACACCAGTGATGCAGACACACACCAGTGATGCAGGCGGACACCAGTGATGCAGGCGGACACCAGTGATGCAGACGCACACCAGTGATGCAGGCGCACGAGTGATGCAGGCGCACACCAGTGATGCAGGCGCACGAGTGCTGCAGGCGCACACCAGTGATGCAGGCGCACACCAGTGATGCAGGCGCACGAGTGATGCAGGCGCACACCAGTGATGCAGGCGCACGAGTGCTGCAGGCGCACACCAGTGATGCAGGAGCACACCAGTGATGCAGGCGCACACCAGTGATGCAGGCGCACACCAGTGCTGCAGGCGCACACCAGTGATGCAGGCGCACGAGTGCTGCAGGCGCACGAGTGCTGCAGGCGCACGAGTGCTGCAGGCGCACACCAGTGATGCAGGCGCACACCAGTGATGCAGGCGCACACCAGTGATGCAGGCGCACACCAGTGATGCAGGCGCACACCAGTGATGCAGGCGCACACCAGTGATGCAGGCGCACACCAGTGATGCAGGCGCACACCAGTGATGCAGACGCACACCAGTGATGCAGACGCACACCAGTGATGCAGGCGCACACCAGTGATGCAGGCGCACACCAGTGATGCAGGCGCACACCAGTGATGCAGGCGCACACCAGTGCTGCAGGCGCACACCAGTGATGCAGGCGCACACCAGTGCTGCAGGCGCACACCAGTGATGCAGGCGCACACCAGTGATGCAGGCGCACACCAGTGATGCAGGCGCACACCAGTGCTGCAGGCGCACACCAGTGATGCAGGCGCACACCAGTGCTGCAGGCGCACACCAGTGCTGCAGGCGCACACCAGTGATGCAGGCGCACATCAGTGCTGCAGGCGCACACCAGTGATGCAGACGCACACCAGTGCTGCAGGCGCACACCAGTGCTGCAGACGCACACCAGTGATGCAGACGCACACCAGTGATGCAGGCGCACACCAGTGATGCAGGCGCACACCAGTGATGCAGGCGCACACCAGTGATGCAGACGCACACCAGTGATGCAGGCGCACACCAGTGATGCAGGCGCACACCAGTGATGCAGGCGCACACCAGTGATGCAGACGCACACCAGTGATGCAGGCGCACACCAGTGATGCAGGCGCACACCAGTGATGCAGGCGCACACCAGTGATGCAGGCGCACACCAGTGATGCAGGCGCACACCAGTGATGCAGGCGCACACCAGTGATGCAGGCGCACACCAGTGATGCAGGCGCACACCAGTGATGCAGGCGCACACCAGGGATGCAGGCGCACACCAGTGATGCAGGCGCAAGAGTGATGCAGGCGCACACCAGTGATGCAGACGCACACCAGTGATGCAGGCGCACACCAGTGATGCAGGCGCACACCAGTGATGCAGGCGCACACCAGTGATGCAGGCGCAAGAGTGATGCAGGCGCACACCAGTGATGCAGGCGCACACCAGTGATGCAGGCGCACGGTGTGTGTGCTACTTACTTACTTACAACGGTTCTTCTGTAGTTTCTGTTTCTGTGAGTGTTTGGAGATTCCATCTGTTGCCAGAATAATTGGGGGAGTTGTGCTCGACTCTACTCCACTCTTCTCCACTCTACTCCACTCTACTCTACTCTACTCTACTCTACTCTACTCTAGTCTACTCCACTCTACTCTACTCCACTCCACTCCACTCTACTCCATTCTACTCCGACGGGAATCTCTTTGGCTGCATTTCCTCAGGACACTTGTCAAAACGAGAGTGAGACGGTGATAATGAGTTTCTCCGAGTGTGAGGATAAACGTAAGCGCTGGGATGTTTCAAGGTTAATGATGTTGATGTTTGGAGTGAGATCCCAAACTTTAAATGAGATGATGTCACTCCAGGAGCTCGTTCTTCACAGTAGAGTCACTTTGAGCAGAGAAATAAAGGTTTTTCTGCCGCGTCGCTCTCGTTGAATCACACCTGATGGAGGCGACAACGTTAGCGACATCTTATGGATGAACAGAGGAACATGCTTAAAGTAGCCTTCAGTTTGAGTGTTTTAATAATCTTGAATAGCAACGTCGTTCAGCTGTTTGACCAGAATCAGTTTCTACTCCACTTGCTCTCGTTTGTCACGACAAAATAGTTACTTTTCATATTGAAAAGATGTTTTTCTCCGTTTGTGTTTCAGATTATCTGTCGCAGGGAGTCGACCTGAGCGGCATCGAGGTGATCGAGAACGACCTGCTGCTCATCAGCCGGGCTCGGCTGGAGGTGGAGAACCAGGCCAAGAGGCTCCTGGAGCAGGGCACGGAGATCCAGGTACATTTACACTGTTGTCAGGTTATCATGAGCTCCGGTTATCAAGGATAACTCTCGTCTTACTACTGTGTTAGTTTGTAAGTAAGTAATATTTATTTATATAGCGCTTTTCAAGACCAGGGTCACAAAGCGCTTAAACAATCAAAACAATACTCAAAAAAGTACATACTTTAAAGATCAAGATAATACTGAGAACAACACAGGAGTTCGAGAAATTCAAGGAAAAGCCTGAACAAATAGAAACGTCTTAAGATGTTTCTTAAAGGAGTCAGTAGATCATCAAGAGCAAAGAGAGAGAAGATCGTTCCAAAGCTTAGGAGCAACAGTCTGGAAGGATTTCTCTCCTCTGGTCCTGAACCGTGTGCGTGGAACCATAAGTAGATTCTGATCCACAGACCTCAGAGCCCGATTTGTGTGTGTGTTGTCAGGAACCTATACACACGTATCATGATACAGCCTCAACGATACTATATATAGAGATATATATGTACATCACACATCACAACAACACACACACACTGATGATACAATAGAGTCACACATCACAACAACACACACACACTGATGATACAATAGAGTCACACATCACAACAACACACACACACTGATGATACAATAGAGTCACACATCACAACAACACACACACACACTGATGATACAATAGAGTCACACATCACAACAACACACACACACTGATGATACAATAGAGTCACACATCACAACAACACACACACACTGATGATACAATAGAGTCACACATCACAACAACACACACACACTGATGATACAATAGAGTCACACATCACAACAACACACACACACTGATGATACAATAGAGTCACACATCACAACAACACACACACACACTGATGATACAA
>NC_141820.1:4746340-4776340 GCF_982586985.1 Callionymus lyra | reverse complement strand
GTGATCCAGTGAAGTAATACTAACTTGTGATCTAGTCAAACACTAGTGATCCAGTGAAGTAATACTAACTTGTGATCTAGTCAAACACTAGTGATCCAGTGAAGTAATACTAACTTGTGATCTAGTCAAACACTAGTGATCCAGTGAAGTAATACTAACTTATGATCTAGTCAAACACTTGTGATCCAGTGAAGTAATACTAACTTGTGATCTAGTCAAACACTAGTGATCCAGTGAAGTAATACTAACTTGTGATTTAGTCAAACACTAGTGATCCAGTGAAGTAATACTAACTTATGATCTAGTCAAACACTAGTGATCCAGTGAAGTAATACTAACTTGTGATCTAGTCAAACACTAGTGATCCAGTGAAGTAATACTAACTTATGATCTAGTCAAACACTAGTGATCCAGTGAAGTAATACTAACTTATGATCTAGTCAAACACTAGTGATCCAGTCACTCGTCTCTTTCGTCTCACTCTCTGATCCACACGTCTCACTCTCTGATCCACTCGTCTCACTCTCTGATCCACACGTCTCACTCTCTGATCCACTCGTCTCACTCTCTGATCCACACGTCTCACTCTCTGATCCACACGTCTCACTCTCTGATCCACTCATCTCACTCTCTGATCCACACGTCTCACTCTCTGATCCACTCGTCTCACTTTCTGATCCACACGTCTCACTCTCTGATCCACTCGTCTCACTCTCTGATCCACACGTCTCACTCTCTGATCCACTCATCTCACTCTCTGATCCACATGTCTCACTCTCTGATCCACACGTCTCACTCTCTGATCCACACGTCTCACTCTCTGATCCACTCATCTCACTCTCTGATCCACACGTCTCACTCTCTGATCCACACGTCTCACTCTCTGATCCACTCATCTCACTCTCTGATCCACACGTCTCACTCTCTGATCCACTCGTCTCACTCTCTGATCCACACGTCTCACTCTCTGATCCACTCGTCTCACTCTCTGATCCACTCGTCTCACTCTCTGATCCACGATACACACGTCTCAGTTTCTGATCCACTCGTCTCACTCTCTGATCCACTCGTCTCACTCTCTGATCCACTCGTCTCACTTTCTGATCCACTCGTCTCACTCTCTGATCCACTCGTCTCACTCTCTGATCCACACGTCTCACTCTCTGATCCACACGTCTCACTCTCTGATCCACTCGTCTCACTCTCTGATCCACTCGTCTCACTCTCTGATCCACTCGTCTCACTATCTGATCCACCCGTCTCACTCTCTGATCCACTCGTCTCACTCTCTGATCCACACGTCTCACTCTCTGATCCACACGTCTCACTCTCTGATCCACTCGTCTCACTCTCTGATCCACTCGTCTCACTCTCTGATCCACTCGTCTCACTCTCTGATCCACTCGTCTCACTCTCTGATCCACTCGTCTCACTCTCTGATCCACTCGTCTCACTCTCTGATCCACACGTCTCACTCTCTGATCCACACGTCTCACTCTCTGATCCACTCGTCTCACTCTCTGATCCACTCGTCTCACTCTCTGATCCACTCGTCTCACTCTCTGATCCACTCGTCTCACTCTCTGATCCACTCGTCTCACTCTCTGATCCACACGTCTCACTCTCTGAGACGTGAGATCCACTCGTCTCACTCTCTGATCCACACGTGTCACTCCACGACACGACGGAGGTTGTTAAAGGTTACGTAAGCTCCTGGCCGAGCAGCTCTGTGTGGGAGCTGGTCTCACCTCAGCGCCGGGATCTGCCAGTAGAAGGAGCCCTTGAGGTCCATCTGTTGAGTGGGAGCTCCTGCTGACCCACGCAGAACCATCTCCTCCATCAGAGGATCAGATGAACACGACTTCACTGGACGAGAACAACACAAACCTCCACTCGTCGTCCGACTTTATAGGATCTTGAACTTCAGGAAAAAAGATCCAGATTCACTCCTGAATCTGTTCAGAGGAAACTACAGTTTGACCTTCACTGATCACTTCGATCAATGAACTCTGTGACATGTAGGAGTGTGTGTTGAATGTGTCGATACAGGCTCAACGATACGATATATAGTGATGGTGTAGTAACAAGTACTGTATATATGTGTAGTATTGTCCAGTACTTGACTCTGGTGTTGTGATAGTGTAGTAACAAGTACTGTATATATGTGTAGTATTGTCGAGTACTTGACTCTGGTGTTGTAATAGTGTAGTAACAAGTACTGTATATATGTGTCGTATTGTCCAGTACTTGACTCTGGTGTTGTGATAGAGTAGTAACAAGTATATATGTGTAGTATTGTCCAGTACTTGACTCTGGTGTTGTGATAGTGTAGTAACAAGTATATGTGTGTAGTATTGTCCAGTACTTGACTCTGGTGTTGTGATAGTGTAGTAACAAGTATATATGTGTAGTATTGTCCAGTACTTGACTCTGGTGTTGTGATAGTGTAGTAACAAGGATATATGTGTAGTATTGTCCAGTACTTGACTCTGGTGTTGTGATAGTGTAGTAACAAGTATATATGTGTAGTATTGTCCATTACTTGACCCTGGTGTTGTGATAGAGTAGTAACAAGTATATATGTGTAGTATTGTCCAGTACTTGACTCTGGTGTTGTGATAGTGTAGTAACAAGTATATAAATATATATATGTGTAGTATTGTCCAGTACTTGACTCTGGTGTTGTGATAGAGTAGTAACAAGTATATATGTGTAGTATTGTCCAGTACTTGACTCTGGTGTTGTGATAGTGTAGTAACAAGTATATATGTGTAGTATTGTCCAGTACTTGACTCTGGTGTTGTGATAGTGTAGTAACAAGTATATATGTGTAGTATTGTCCAGTACTTGACTCTGGTGTTGTGATAGTGTAGTAACAAGTATATATGTGTAGTATTGTCCAGTACTTGACTCTGGTGTTGTAGTATTTACAGACCACATGACTCTTGACGAAGTTGTAACTGCTTTCATTTGTTTTCAAACCAAAATATGTCCAAACATCAGCTTTTAAATCAGCTGGACTCCACTGTATCCTCTCGTCCTCAGTCATCACTGGGATCTTCCTTTGGCTGCGCAGGACTCGCGACCGCTGCCATCAAGTGACCGGAAGTGAAATTGCGAAACAAAAATAACCAAACGCTGTGAATATTCATATGTTCTAAAAATAAATTGAATGTTATTATTTGACAATCACTTTATCAAATATATCATAAAAGAACTTTGATAAAAATATACTCACTACCTCGTTTCCTGGCCAGTATATATGTGTAGTATTGTCCAGTACTTGACTCTGGTGTTGTGATAGTGTAGTAACAAGTATATATGTGTAGTATTGTCCAGTACTTGACTCTGGTGTTGTGACAGTGTAGTAACAAGTATATATGTGTAGTATTGTCCAGTACCTGACTCTGGTGTTGTGATAGTGTAGTAACAAGTATATATGTGTAGTATTGTCCAGTACTTGACTCTGGTGTTGTGATAGTGTAGTAACAAGTATATATGTGTAGTATTGTCCAATACTTGACTCTGGTGTTGTGATAGTGTAGTAACAAGTATATATGTGTAGTATTGTCCAGTACTTGACTCTGGTGTTGTGATAGTGTAGTAACAAGTATATATGTGTAGTATTGTCCAATACTTGACTCTGGTGTTGTGATAGTGTAGTAACAAGTATATATGTGTAGTATTGTCCAGTACTTGACTCTGGTGTTGTAGTATTTACAGACCACATGACTCTTGACGAAGTTGTAACTGCTTTCATTTGTTTTCAAACCAAAATATGTCCAAACATCAGCTTTTAAATCAGCTGGACTCCACTGTATCCTCTCGTCCTCAGTCATCACTGGGATCTTCCTTTGGCTGCGCAGGACTCGCGACCGCTGCCATCAAGTGACCGGAAGTGAAATTGCGAAACAAAAATAACCAAACGCTGTGAATATTCATATGTTCTAAAAATAAATTGAATGTTATTATTTGACAATCACTTTATCAAATATATCATAAAAGAACTTTGATAAAAATATACTCACTACCTCGTTTCCTGGCCAGAGAGTTTAAGCTGATGTTTCATTTAGTGTTTGTTCCGACTCTCCATTGAGTCTCACCGTCTCGTTGTTTGGTTCCTCAGAACCCCACCCAGGTGGGCACCGCCCTGCAGGTCTTCTACAACCTGGGCACCCTGCGCGAGACCATCAGCTCCGTGGTGGGCGGCTACCGGACCAGCATCCAGGACAACATCTCCGCCGCCCTGGACATCAAAGTGCTGACGCAGCCCACCAACACCCGAGGTCAGAGAACCAGGTCCTCAACAAGACCCTCTCAGATTAAGAACCATTAACAGTAAAGTAGGTTCTGTCACAAAAACTTTAATCATCTTCAATCCCAGGCTGGGAAACAAACGTGTTTTCATCAAAGTGACTTGATTAAAAATGAATTTGAGTGTAAATCCATGAAGATCATCTTCGTGTTCATCAAACACTCGTCCCTCGACGTGAGCGTCACTGATGGTGTGACATTTGTTTTGTTCACCAACCATCACTCGTGAACAAACACGTCTGAACGTTCACTTCGAAGAGTTTCATCACTTAAACTCTACTAAAGGAATAAATAAATAAACCATCAAGATGTCGGCGCTTAAGATAAGATAAGAGATGATCTCATCGATCGTTCAGAGACTTAAGGAGTGAAACTGATGTTGAAAAATCACATTAACTTTGATAATGGACGACAAACAAACTGGTGAACTCCCATCATGCCTTGCTACACACTGATCTTTTTAGAGACTGCCGATTGGTTGCTGGAATAATTGACTTAAATTCTACGTCTATAGCACTATTTACACGTATGGTTTGACCCTTTGACCTCTGTGATCTGTAAATGATCACCTCTGTGTTATTATTAAGTACATTCGCACAAGATGAGTGACGTCTGTAAAATAGTCTGTTTTAATGACATTACGATCGGATATGTCGCCTCATCTTCTACTTCAGGAAATGACAAGATGGCCGCCTTGTACCTCGTTGTAAACGCTCCAAAATGGTGCTGCACAGTATTGGAAATTAGTGCGATATTCGTTATTGGTGTCTTGAAGGGCGATATAGATATTAATGCGATGTTTTTTTCTTTCACATAAAAATGTAGCCGTGAGTAGGGAAAAGAAGGAAAACGATGATATTTCGTTTATTTCAACGCTTCGGTGTCGACATGATGGTATAAAAATATCTCTTATAACGCTCAGTCTCGCGGGACTTGCATCGGTTTCCGCCAAACTGAGCAACATCAGAGAGGAGCCGCCGGCGCGTCGTGATATCACCAAATCAATAATGAATCCTTGTACACGCACACATTACACTTTATAAATGATGCTAACAACTTAGCTCGTTACCATACGGTGAAGACGCATACATAACACTTTATAAATGACGCTAACAACTTAGCTCGTTAGCATACGGTGAAGACGCACACATAACACTTTATAAATAACGCTAACAACTTAGCTCGTTAGCATACGGTGAAGACGCACACATAACACTTTATAAATGACGCTAACAACTTAGCTTGTTAGCATACGGTGAAGATGGACTGATTCACTGGATCACTAGTGTTTGACTGGATCACAAGTTTGTATTACTTCACTGGATCACTAGTGTTTGACTAGATCACAAGTTAGTATTACTTCACTGGATCACTAGTGTTTGACTAGATCACAAGTTAGTATTACTTCACTGGATCACTAGTGTTTGACTAGATCACAAGTTAGTATTACTTCACTGGATCACTAGTGTTTGACTAGATTATAAGTTAGTATTACTTCACTGGATCACTAGTGTTTGACTAGATCATAAGTTAGTATTACTTCACTGGATCACTAGTGTTTGACTAGATCATAAGTTAGTATTACTTCACTGGATCACTAGTGTTTGACTAGATCATAAGTTAGTATTACTTCACTGGATCACTAGTGTTTGACTAGATCACAAGTTAGTATTACTTCACTGGATCACTAGTGTTTGACTAGATCACAAGTTAGTATTACTTCACTGGATCACTAGTGTTTGACTAGATCACAAGTTAGTATTACTTCACTGGATCACTAGTGTTTGACTAGATCACAAGTTAGTATTACTTCCGTCGCCATAGCAACCGAGCCTAACAAGCTGCGCCGCACAGTTCACAGACGGACGGAGACGTAAACAACAACAAGACATAGAAGTACAAATTGACAACTTTACAGAACGTGACACTGATTGGTCGAAGTGTGTATTTAAGAAATGCTTGATTCAAAAAAACATTATAAATTATCACATGTTTTCCATATGTATATCACACGTGCCAATATCGCGATATCGATATTTTTTCCGATTTATCGTGCAGCCCTGCTCCAAAAGTATTATTTACAATAATAAACACCTGGGTGTAGATTAGCACTGGACTAGTATTATCAATACTGATCCCGTGCGAATCGGGCTCATGTTTCCATGTCAAAAGTGATGGAACTCAGTGATCAGTTGGCTGGGCGGCAAAGCATTACAGGAGCAGTTCAGGTCAGCGTCACTGAGAGGGTTGTTGAGAGCGATGACGCCTCTGAGGCAATGTTGGGTTTGAGTTCTAATGAATGTTGAACAATAGAGTCATTAAATGTTGACTATATTAGATTAGATTAGTTAAGAGTTTTCAGAACGTGACCCATGAACCGGGGACCACATGAATGTTTGGTTCGACCCCTGGAAACATGCGGTGCTCGCTTTAAATCCGTGTTTTTAAAAACTCACAGAGAAGAAATGAATGAAAAAGTTTAAACGTTCATGGTGGACGTTCACAGAGGAGGTGAAGAAAGAAACTGACGCTGAATAATTTGACACGTAACAGTCCAGAGCTGGTGAAGAAAATGAATGGTAGTGTTTTTCTCAATGGTTTCAGTCAGAATCACATCTAATCTTCTAACTCCAGACGACCTTCGTTCGTTTAAATCAAAGTTTTATTTCCAAACCTGGCACAGATGTTGAGAACGTTGAGGTGTCGAACTTCAGAGTCTTCAGTGAACGTTCCTCTCGTTGAACCTGCAGCGTTCGTCTGTGATCCGATCCGAGCGAGATCAGGTTCTGAAGCCTTTGAGATCAACACCATTTAAAAGTCGAGCTACTGTACATGCAAAAAATACCTTAAATACTACGTTCAAGTCTTTTTGTTCTAGAACGGTATTAACACGACGACATCTTGAAGCTTCTACCACAGTTGGTGTCGCATCGTAATATTTGTGTGGATGCTGAAGGCACTTCTACTACTACTTTTACATATACTACGACTTCTACTTCTACTTTTACTACTTATACTACTACTTCTACTAGAGTTTTCCATTTATACTTATACTACTACTACTTCAACTTCTACTAACTTCTTACTAATTCTACTACTACTTTAACTACTTATGCCCGTACTTGTATTTTTACTACTAATTCTACTACTACGTTTACTACTTATACTTCTACTACTACTACATCTACTTCTACTACTAATTCTACTACTACTTTTACTACTTATACTTGTATTTTTACTACTAATTCTACTACTACTTTTACTATTTATACTTCTACTACTACTTTTACTACTTATACTACCACTTCTACTAAAGTTTTCTATTTATAATTCTACTACTACTACTTCAACTTCTACTACTAATTCTACTACTACTTTTACTAGTTATACTTCTTCTTCTACTAAAGACTTTTCTACTTCTACTTCTACTACTGCTACTACTTCTACTACTTCTACTTATATTACTAATTCTACGTGTACTATTAATTCTATTTATACTTTTACAAATAATTCTACTATAGCTTTTACTCTAGCTTATACTTACCTACTACTACTTATAGACTTTAGACTTTAGGCCAATTTCGTTGCTTGGCAACCGTTAAAATACACAGCAGAGAGATGTATTATTAAAAAGTAATAATATTAATATTAATAAGTTAAAAATAGTGCAATATAGTATAAACAGAATAAATGAATAACATTATAAATATTGCATATAATAATTAATGTATATAAAGTATAAATACAAGTAAGTCAACAATAGTGCTAATATTCTATAATTAGAATAATACATAATATTTTAAATAGCTCAAGTAATATCTTCATTCAGCAGTCAGATGGTCAGGAAAGAAACTGTTTCCAAATCTTTCTGTTCTGCAGCAGATGCTGCGGAACCTTCAGCCAGATGCCAGGAGAGAGAACCGTCCAGACAGCGATACGTTTATACTTCTAAAAGTGGAACAAAGTTGTTTTCTCAACGCTTTCCTCGCATAAAAGACTTCAAGTACCTTTCAATCCAACTTGAAATTGTCGTATCATCGAGGATCACAGTTTCCCTTCATAAGATAAAAACTCGATGAGCCACAGCGGCGAAGAAAACTTCCTTTCAACAGGCAGAATCTTTGAGCAGAGCCAGACTCGATAGAGATGGAGCATCAACCAGACCATCATTAACTGAAGGTTCTCTCCAGGTGCTCCGGGCCGAGCGGTGCTGCCCACCCCAGGAGGCAGCGCAGCCTTCCGAGCCGCCCTGTGGACCAACCTGGAGAAGCTGATGGACCAGATCTGTGCGGCGTGCAGACAGGTACGGACCTTAATAACAAACACCAGCCGCTTCCATACGTCTGAGTCTCTGGTGGTGTTTCTGGTTCAGGTGCAGCACCTGCAGAAGGTCCTGATGAAGAAGAGAGACCCTGTCACTCACGTCTGCTTCATCGACGAGATCGTCAAGGTGGGTCAGTGGGGTCCAGTGTCTTTTTGGACGACTGAGCTCCAGTCACTACATTAAAATGAACAATGACCATGACTCTAAAAAGAGTACTCTGAAAATAATCAACATTAGTCGACATGAGAGTAGAAATGTCACGTTACGATGTCACGTTACGATGTCACGTTACGATGTCACCTTACGATGTCACCTTACGATGTCACCTTACGATGTCACAATGTCGCATTACAACGTCGCATTACAACGTCGCATTACAACGTCGCGTTACGATGTCACAATGTCGCGTTACGATGTCACAATGTCGCGTTACGATGTCACGTTACGATGTCACCTTACGATGTCACCTTACGATGTCACCTTACGATGTCACCTTACGATGTCACCTTACGATGTCACCTTACGATGTCACCTTACGATGTCACAATGTCGCATTACAACGTCGCATTACAACGTCGCATTACAACGTCGCGTTACGATGTCACAATGTCGCGTTACGATGTCACAATGTCGCGTTACGATGTCACGTTATGATGTCACGTTACGATGTCACGTTACGATGTCACCTTACGATGTCACCTTACGATGTCACCTTACGATGTCACCTTACGATGTCACCTTACGATGTCACCTTACGATGTCACCTTACGATGTCACCTTACGATGTCACAATGTCGCATTACAACGTCGCATTACAACGTCGCATTACAACGTCGCATTACAACGTCGCGTTACGATGTCACAATGTCGCGTTACGATGTCACAATGTCGCGTTACGATGTCACGTTACGATGTCACGTTACGATGTCACCTTACGATGTCACCTTACGATGTCACCTTACGATGTCACCTTACGATGTCACCTTACGATGTCACCTTACGATGTCACCTTACGATGTCACCTTACGATGTCACAATGTCGCATTACAACGTCGCATTACAACGTCGCATTACAACTTCGCATTACAACGTCGCGTTACGATGTCACAATGTCGCGTTACGATGTCACAATGTCGCGTTACGATGTCACGTTACGATGTCACGTTACGATGTCACGTTACGATGTCACGTTACGATGTCACGTTACGATGTCACCTTACGATGTCACCTTACGATGTCACCTTACGATGTCACGTTACGATGTCACGTTATGATGTCACGTTACGATGTCACGTTACGATGTCACGTTACGATGTCACGTTACGATGTCACGTTACGATGTCACCTTACGATGTCACCTTACGATGTCACCTTACGATGTCACCTTACGATGTCACCTTACGATGTCACAATGTCGCATTACAACGTCGCATTACAACGTCGCATTACAACGTCGCATTACAACGTCGCATTACAACGTCGCATTACAACGTCGCGTTACGATGTCACAATGTCGCGTTACGATGTCACAATGTCGCGTTACGATGTCACGTTATGATGTCACGTTACGATGTCACCTTACGATGTCACCTTACGATGTCACCTTACGATGTCACCTTACGATGTCACCTTACGATGTCACCTTACGATGTCACCTTACGATGTCACAATGTCGCATTACAACGTCGCATTACAACGTCGCATTACAACGTCGCATTACAACGTCGCATTACAACGTCGCATTACAACGTCGCATTACAACGTCGCGTTACGATGTCACAATGTCGCGTTACGATGTCACAATGTCGCGTTACGATGTCACGTTACGATGTCACCTTACGATGTCACCTTACGATGTCACCTTACGATGTCACCTTACGATGTCACCTTACGATGTCACCTTACGATGTCACAATGTCGCATTACAACGTCGCATTACAACGTCGCATTACAACGTCGCATTACAACGTCGCATTACAACGTCGCATTACAACGTCGCATTACAACGTCGCATTACAACGTCGCGTTACGATGTCACAATGTCGCGTTACGATGTCACAATGTCACGTTACGATGTCACCTTACGATGTCACCTTACGATGTCACCTTACGATGTCACCTTACGATGTCACCTTACGATGTCACCTTACGATGTCACCTTACGATGTCACCTTACGATGTCACCTTACGATGTCACAATGTCGCATTACAACGTCGCATTACAACGTCGCATTACAACGTCGCATTACAACGTCGCATTACAACTTCGCGTTACGATGTCACAATGTCGCGTTACGATGTCACAATGTCGCGTTACGATGTCACGTTATGATGTCACGTTACGATGTCACGTTACGATGTCACCTTACGATGTCACCTTACGATGTCACCTTACGATGTCACCTTACGATGTCACCTTACGATGTCACCTTACGATGTCACCTTACGATGTCACAATGTCGCGTTACGCCGTCGCGCTACGATGTCACATTAGTACGATCATGGACAAGTGTCTAAACCCGACAACAGCCCGTCAAGTCTCCACAGTCGTACCTAAGTTGGTCAGTTACCATGGCGACAAAGCTCTCACCAATTACCCAGAGATGGAGGTGTGAGGCGGAGAAATAATGATATGCCTGGAAAGCTTCTCTGGCAGCATCACTTCTGACTGTCGGTGTTTGTTACGAGCTCTTGACCGAGGGAAGCGTTTTTTTTCTTCTGATTTCCTTTCTTCTGGAGTTCTGCACGAGCAGGTTCCAGGAGAGACGACAGATAAATGCCACGAGGATGAATCATGAGAGAATCAAGTATTTTTAACATCACGGATGAAAACCTGAGACTGGAGGAGAAGCTGCTTCATGTAAAACAACATCAGCAACACTTCACTGATGTCACCGAATACTAATACTGCTTAACAACATGTACCTTTTTTATTATTATTTTTTATTATTCCATTGAATCATTTGGTTATTTAAAGGTTCAATGTGTATTTCTAACAATAATTAATTACAAATTGAATTTAAAAACATCGAATATTTTCAAAATGAACACGTTTATTTGCGCATAGTTTGCAAATGTAGTAGTAGAATTAGTAGTATGTAAGTAAGTAATTAGTATTTATATAGCCAGGGTCACAAAGCGCTTAAACAATCAAAACAATACTTAATAAAAAATAGTATAAGTTTAGTTAGTTAGTAAAAGTAGTAGTAGAGTTTGTAGTATACGTAGAAATAGTAGTAGTATAAGTAGAAGTAGAAAAAGATGCACTATAAGTAGTAGTATAAGTATAGTTAGTAAACGTAGTAGTAGAAGTAGTAGTAGTATTATAAGTATAAGAAGAAAAAGATGCACTATAAGTAGTAGTATAAGTATAGTTAGTAAACGTAGTAGTAGAAGTATTATAAGTATAAGTAGAAAAATCTATAGAAGAAGTATAAGTAGTAAAAGTTGTAGTAGAATTAGTAGTATAAGTGTCTTCAGCATTCACACAAATATTATTTAAAGGTTCAATATGTATTTCTTCCAAATTGAATAAAAAAAAACGTTTCTTTTACACAAACATAAAACGTTCAAACATGTCTTCAGGACGGACAGCAGGACATTCTTTTCTCCTTCTGGAGCGACGTCACCAGCTCACTGAGTCTGCAGTTCCACAAGGCAACAGAGGGTGAGTCTGTGGGTCTGTGGGTCTGTGGGTCTGAGAGTCTGAGGGTCTGTGGGTCTGTGAGTCTGTGGGTCTGAGAGTCTGAGGGTCTGAGGGTCTGAGAGTCTGAGAGTCTGTGGGTCTGAGGGTCTGAGGGTCTGAGGGTCTGTGGGTCTGTGGGTCTGTGGGTCTGAGAGTCTGAGGGTCTGAGGGTCTGTGGGTCTGTGGGTCTGTGGGTCTGAGAGTCTGAGAGTCTGAGGGTCTGAGAGTCTGAGGGTCTGAGAGTCTGAGGGTCTGTGAGTCTGTGGGTCTGTGAGTCTGTGGGTCTGTGAGTCTGTGGGTCTGTGAGTCTGTGGGTCTGTGAGTCTGTGGGTCTGTGAGTCTGTGGGTCTGTGAGTCTGTGGGTCTGAGGGTCTGTGGGTCTGAGAGTCTGAGGGTCTGAGAGTCTGTGGGTCTGTGAGTCTGTGGGTCTGATTGAACTGGTTCACAACATTATAATACAAAGATAAAGTATATATAATCCTATAATATAATACATTTCATTGAAGTGATTTCATTGGTTACATATTGTGTGTTCATTTTTTCTGCCCACTTTAACACTTGTGTCATCTCAGGGTCAAAGTGACCCGAAGGCACGAAAACAAATGTGTTTTAGGTATCCCTTGTGTCTTCTCACGGTCAAAGTGACCCGAAGGCCCGAAAACAAAATGTGTTTTAGGTATCCCTTGTGTTATCTCAGGGTCAAAGTGACCCGAAGGCCCGAAAACAAATTTGTTTTTAGGTATCCCTTGTGTTATCTCTGGGTCAAAGAGACCCGGAGGCCCGAAAACAAATTTGTTTTTAGGTATCCCTTGTGTTATCTCTGGGTCAAGGTCAACGACCTCCCTGGCTCCCGTAAATACACATGCAGTGCTGGAGGTTGTTCACCTTGACAAAGGATAACACAAACACGTTTTCAAGCGTCTGGGTCTCTCTGACCCTGAGATAACACAAGGGATACCTACAATTACATCTCAACTAAGTAAAGGTTGATCACGTTCCTGCTTTATTATAAAATCATGTTGTAGTTTAAAGCTCAGTCCTAATAAATGTACTTCGATCAAAATAAATGTTTTCAATAATATAAAAAACTACATTTTTTTGTTTTGAAGTAACTCTATTGAAAAATTTAAAAAAAGAATCAAAACAACCTTTTTTTTTAATACAACTTCATTACATTGAATAATAAAGAAACAAATGCTCAGAATGAATCCAATAACACGAGGAATGAGTCCCTGAGTCTGTTAGTGTTGCATCATGGGAGGAGCGTCACGTTGTCGTCACTAAAAGTACATGTTTGTGTAGCGACAAACCTTCACAGTAAAGTTCTCTTCACAGGCTCACAGGACATATGGAGGCGTCAGTATTTCCAGAGACGCCTCATGGAAGTGAGAAGAGACGGATTTAGATTCTCCTGAAATACTTTAGATTCTACACAACTGTAGTTTCTTCCTCTCTAGTGATGTCATCGTTAGGTAACTGATGACATCACTGATGACATCACTGATGACATCACTCTATAGTGTTCCACACGTTCAACTATTTAAAATATTAATCATTATTCTGCTTTTTTAATGTTGTTGTATTTAAGCAGGTTTATTATTAAAAAAAATTCTGTTTATTGAAAGGTTGAATTAGATTGTTTTCAAGAATACTTTAATGAATTAGTTTTAAACACACAGTTTGATATACTCATTAAAAAAGTAAACAAATAATTGTCTAAATTCAATGTTTTTCACTCTGGGTTGAAATGATACATTTGGATTGAATTAAGTGTGTACAAGTGTGTGTACAAGTGTGTGAACAATTGTGTACCTGTGTGTACGTGTGTGTAAGTGTGTGTACGTGTGTATACAAGTGTGTACGTGTGTGTACAAGTGTGTTCGTGTGTGTAAAAGTGTGTATGTGTGTGAACAAGTGTGTACAGGTGTGTACAAGTGTGTACATGTGTGTACGTGTGTTTTTATTTGTTCAGGCTTTTCCTTGATTTTCTGGAACTCCTGTTGTGTTCTCAGTATTATCTTGATCTTTAAAGTATGTACTTTATTGAGTATTGTTTTGATTGTTTAAGCACTTTGTGACCCTGGTCTGTAAAAGCTCTATATAAATAAATATTACTTACTTACTTACTTACATGTATATACAAGTGTGTGAACAAGTGTGTATGTGTGTGAACAAGTGTGTG
Organism: Callionymus lyra; assembly: GCF_982586985.1. NCBI lineage: Eukaryota > Metazoa > Chordata > Actinopteri > Syngnathiformes > Callionymidae > Callionymus > Callionymus lyra. The sequence goes on along the minus strand of NC_141820.1, from coordinate 4,761,835 downwards.
TACGTGTGTGTGTACATGTGTGTACAAGTGTGTATGGGTGTGTACAAGTGTGTACGTGTGTGAACGGGTGTGTGTACGTGTGTGTACAAGTGTGTACGTGTGTGTGTATGTGTGTGTACAAGTGTGTATGTGTGTGTACAAGTGAGTACGTGTGTGTACGTGTGTGTACGTGTGTGTACGTGTGTGTACAAGTGTGTATGTGTGTGTACAAGTGTGTACGTGTGTGTACGTGTGTGTACGTGTGTGTGTACGTGTGTGTACGTGTGTGTATGTGTGTGTACAAGTGTGTACGTGTGTGTACGTGTGTGTGTACGTGTGTGTACGTGTGTAAATATATGTACAAGTGTGTACATGTGTGTTTGTCTCATTTCTGTGCTGCAATTAAACGTCCGGCCTCTAGATGGCGGCGTCATTACGTCCTTTGCATCTAAAGGAAGAATGATGACTGAGGACGAGAGGATACAAATAAACATCTGCTCTCCGTCCCTCAGCCTCGTCGTTCCTGAAGCAGGCGTTCGAGGGAGAGTTCCCCAAACTGCTGCGCCTCTACAACGAGCTGTGGCGCCGCCTGCAGCAGTACAGCTGCAGCCTGCAGGGGGCGCTGACGGGAGGAGCCGACATCGCCCCGGACGGCTCGGAGTCGGACGGTCTGGACCTGTTCACGAGCGGCAAACAGGACTATAAGTGAGTTTGACCTTTGACCTCGTGACCTTAAGAACGCTCCAGTCAGAGACGACAACCTCTGGTCACATGACCTTGAACTGATGCTTTAATGTATGAATTCTACGTATTTAACACTTAAAATGTTAAAAGTATATTTAATAAAATGTTGTTTTTCTTTAACGCATTTCAAACTTTTTACCGAAATATAATGTTTAATTAATTTAAAAGGCTACAAATTTAAAAAAACGAATAATAACATAATATTACGTTTATTTTTGTATTATTTAAATATGAATATCAAGCTATTATATATAAAATCACTCATTTTAAAAATGTTGAATTTCAATAATTCAATACAAACCATTCAATGTAGAATCTATTGAACTTAATTATTCAATATTATAATTAAACGCTTGGAAATAAACGACATACGATATCACAATATTTTTAGTTAAGTGTGTTTCACAGAAAATAAATTGTATAACGTTGTATTATTTGCTAGTAATCACGTAATATAAGCTATATACCAGTACATTTTATTTTGTTTATTTTAAGGAATTATTTTCATAATTAATTACATTTTTTAAAAATGTTTTCTATTTGCATGTATTTATGTTATCATTGTTTTTCAGTTGAAGTATTCGGAAGTAAAATGATATCATAATTCAATAGCAAGCTATGCTATGCTATGCTATGCTATGCTATGCTATGCTATGCTATGCTATGCTATGCTATGCTATGCTACGCTATGCCATGCTATGCTATGCTATGCTATGCTATGCTACTCTACGCTACGCTATACAAAGCTATGCTATGCTATACAAAGCTTACTATGCTATGCTATGCTACTCTACGCTATGCTACGCTATACAAAGCTATGCTATGCTAGGCTATGCTATACAAAGCTACGCTAAGCTAAGCTAAACTATGCTAAGCTACATGTGTTTGACCCGTAGCCCTGAAAAAGCCCTGAAAGACTCCCTGCAGCCGTACGAGTCCGCCTACCTGTCCAAGTCTCTGTCGCGCCTGTTCGACCCCATCAACCTGGTGTTCCCCATGGGGGGCCGGAACCCTCCGTCCAACGACGAGCTGGACAGCATCATCAAGACCATCAGCAGGTGCAGAGGCTGCTGGGAACTTTATACACGTGTGTCGCTACAAACATCTTTTTTTTATCTTCTGTGTAAAACACACTTGGTTTAGTAACAACACAACTGTACTGGACATACAGTAACACACTCTCACCTGCAGACACACACCTTCAAATACTCACGGAGAGTGAGTAGATGAATACACACATGCCTTTGTCATGTGATATTTATTTGTTTGAGTTTAAGAAAATATCGATACATGTGTGTACAAGTGTGTACAAGTGTGTATGTGTGTGTACGTGTGTGCACGTGTGTGCACAAGTGTCTACGTGTGTGTACATGTGTGTACAAGTGTGTAAGTGTATGTGTGTGTACATGTGTGTACGTGTGTGCACAAGTGTGCAGATGTGTGTAAGTGTGTGCATGTGTGTGCACAAGTGTCTACGTGTGTGTACATGTGTGTAAGTGTATGTGTGTGTATGTGTGCATGTGTGTGCACAAGTGTCTACGTGTGTGTACATGTGTGTAAGTGTATGTGTGTGTACAAGTGTGTAGATGTGTGTACAAGTGTGTATGTGTGTGCACAAGTGTCTACGTGTGTGTACATGTGTGTAAGTGTATGTGTGTGTACAAGTGTGTATGTGTGTGCATGTGTGTGCACAAGTGTCTACGTGTGTACATGTGTGTAAGTGTATGTGTGTGTACAAGTGTGTAGATGTGTGTACAAGTGTGTACGTGTGTGCATGTGTGTGCACAAGTGTCTACGTGTGTGTACATGTGTGTAAGTGTATGTGTGTGTACAAGTGTGTACAAGTGTGTAGATGTGTGTACAAGTGTGTACAGTATCACACATATATACTGACACACATCTTCTCTCTCCTCAGTGAACTGAACGTCGCTTCCATCGACTCACTCTTGGCTCTTTCTGTCGCTAAAAACGCTGCTAAGACGGTTCAACTTTTCTGTGTGAAGTCGGAGCAACTGGTGAGTGTGTTTGTGTTCTTGTTTGTCGTGCACACACACACACACACACACACACACACACACACGCACACCCACACCAGAGGGTTCATCAGGTCATGACCTCTTCTCTCCAGCTGTGCACTCAGGGTGACGCCTCTCAGGTGATCGGTTCTCTCACTGAAGGTCAGAGGAGGAACATCTCTGTGGTCAACTCTCTGCACCGACTCCAGCAGGCTGTGGTGAAGGTAGGATGAAGCTCTTGGTCAGTGACCTCTCTGTACACACATGTACACACATGTACACACATGTACACACATGTACACACATGTACACACATGTACACACATGTACACACATGTACACACATGTACACACATGTACACACATGTACACACACGTACACACATGTACACACACGTACACACACGTACACACACGTACACACACGTACACACATGTACACACATGTACACACACGTACACACACGTACACACACGTACACACACGTACACACATGTACACACACGTACACACATGTACACACATGTACACACATGTACACACATGTACACACACGTACACACACGTACACACACGTACACACACGTACACACATGTACACACATGTACACACATGTACACACATGTACACACATGTACACACACGTACACACACGTACACACATGTACACACACGTACACACATGTACACACATGTACACACATGTACACACATGTACACACATGTACACACACGTACACACACGTACACACATGTACACACATGTACACACATGTACACACATGTACACACATGTACACACATGTACACACATGTACACACATGTACACACATGTACACACATGTACACACACGTACACACACGTACACACATGTACACACACGTACACACATGTACACACACGTACACACATGTACACACATGTACACACACGTACACACATGTACACACATGTACACACATGTACACACACGTACACACACGTACACACACGTACACACACGTACACACACGTACACACACGTACACACTTACACACACGTACACACATGTACACACATGTACACACACGTACACACACGTACACACACGTACACACTTACACACACGTACACACATGTACACACATGTACACACATGTACACACACGTACACACACGTACACACACGTACACACACGTACACACATGTACACACATGTACACACATTTACACACACGTACACACATGTACACACATGTACACACATGTACACACACGTACACACATGTACACACATGTACACACATGTACACACACGTACACACATGTACACACATGTACACACATGTACACACATGTACACACACGTACACACATGTACACACATGTACACACATGTACACACACGTACACACATGTACACACATGTACACACATGTACACACACGTACACACATGTACACACATGTACAGACATGTACACACACGTACACACATGTACACACATGTACACACATGTACACACACGTACACACATGTACACACATGTACACACACGTACACACATGTACACACATGTACACACACGTACACACACGTACACACATGTACACACATGTACACACATGTACACACATGTACACACATGTACACACACGTACACACATGTACACACATGTACACACATGTACACACATGTACACACATGTACACACACGTACACACACGTACACACATGTACACACATGTACACACATGTACACACATGTACACACATGTACACACATGTACACACATGTACACACATGTACACACATGTACACACACGTACACACATGTACACACACGTACACACATGTACACACATGTACACACATGTACACACACATACACATATGTACACACATGTACACACATGTACACACACATACACATATGTACACACATGTACACACATGTACACACACGTACACACACGTACACACACGTACACACACGTACACACACGTACACACGTACACACGTACACACACGTACACACATGTACACACATGTACACACACGTACACACATGTACACACATGTACACACACGTACACACATGTACACACATGTACACACATGTACACACACGTACACACATGTACACACATGTACACACATGTACACACACGTACACACATGTACACACATGTACACACACGTACACACACGTACACACATGTACACACATGTACACACACGTACACACATGTACACACATGTACACACATGTACACACATGTACACACATGTACACACATGTACACACACGTACACACATGTACACACATGTACACACACGTACACACATGTACACACATGTACACACACGTACACACATGTACACACATGTACACACATGTACACACATGTACACACACGTACACACATGTACACACATGTACACACATGTACACACATGTACACACATGTACACACACGTACACACACGTACACACATGTACACACATGTACACACATGTACACACATGTACACACATGTACACACACGTACACACATGTACACACATGTACACACATGTACACACACATACACACATGTACACACATGTACACACATGTACACACATGTACACACATGTACACACATGTACACACATGTACACACACGTACAAACACGTACACACATGTACACACATGTACACACATGTACACACATGTACACACATGTACACACATGTACACACATGTACACACATGTACACACACATACACATATGTACACACATGTACACACATGTACACACATGTACACACACGTACACACACGTACACACAAGTACACACACGTACACACATGTACACACATGTACACACATGTACACACACGTACACACACGTACACACATGTACACACATGTACACACATGTACACACATGTACACACATGTACACACACGTACACACACGTACACACACGTACACACATGTACACACATGTACACACACGTACACACACGTACACACACGTACACACACGTACACACATGTACACACATGTACACACATGTACACACATGTACACACATGTACACACATGTACACACATGTACACACACGTACACACACATGTACACACACGTACACACACGTACACACACGTACACACACGTACACACACGTACACACACGTACACACACGTACACACATGTACACACATGTACACACACGTACACACACGTACACACACGTACACACACAAGTACACACACAAGTACACACACAAGTACACACACGTACACACACGTACACACACGTACACACATGTACACACACGTACACACACGTACACACACGTACACACACGTGTCATTGTGTTGGTGTTTCAATGGAAGCCATGGTTTGAGATCCTTCTTCAGTCCAGAGAGAAACATGTGAACAAATACCTTTTAATTCATATTAATGTGTTTTTTGAAGAACAAGTTGATCATTTAAAGTCAGTTCTTGAATAAAACCTGATGTTTTTGGTTTTAATTTAACTTTTTTCTTCTTTTTTTTTACCTGAATCTTTCCAAAGAGAAAAAAAACAGTTTGTAGTGAAATCAAACAGACCTACACTGTGTTCTAGTTAAAAGGATGACTGAGGACGAGAGGATACAGTTGAATGCATTTGTATATTTCTGTGTTGCATTTAAACCTCCGGCCTCTAGAGGGCAGCAGTCGTTACGTCCTCCACAGCTAAAAAAAAAAAAATACAATATACATATATACTTGTTACTACACTTTCACAACACCAGAGTCAAGTACTGGACAATACTACACATATATACTTGTTACTACACTATCACAACACCAGAGTCAAGTACTGGACAATACTACACATATATACTTGTTACTACACTATCACAACACCAGAGTCAAGTACTGGACAATACTACACATATATACTTGTTACTACACTATCACAACACCAGAGTCAAGTACTGGACAATGCTACACATATATACTTGTTACTACACTATCACAACACCAGAGTCAAGTACTGGACAATACTACACATACATACTTGTTACTACACTATCACAACACCAGAGTCAAGTACTGGACAATACTACACATATATACTTGTTACTACACTATCACAACACCAGAGTCAAGTACTGGACAATACTACACATATATACTTGTTACTATGCTATCACAACACTAGAGTCAAGTACTGGACAATACTACACATATACACTTGTTACTACACTATCACAACACTAGAGTCAAGTACTGGACAATACTACACATATATACTTGTTACTACACTATCACAACACCAGAGTCAAGTACTGGACAATACTACACATACATACTTGTTACTACACTATCACAACACCAGAGTCAAGTACTGGACAATACTACACATATATACTTGTTACTACGCTATCACAACACTAGAGTCAAGTACTGGACAATACTACACATATATACTTGTTACTACACTATCACAACACCAGAGTCAAGTACTGGACAATACTACATGTATATACTTGTTACTACACTATCACAACACCAGAGTCAAGTACTGGACAATACTACACATATATACTTGTTACTACACTATCATAACACCAGAGTCAAGTACTGGACAATACTACACATATATACTTGTTACTACACTATCATAACACCAGAGTCAAGTACTGGACAATACTACACATATATACTTGTTACTACACTATCACAACACCAGAGTCAAGTACTGGACAATACTACACATATATACTTGTTACTACACTATCACAACACCAGAGTCAAGTACTGGACAATACTACACATATATACTTGTTACTACACTATCACAACACCAGAGTCAAGTACTGGACAATACTACACATATATACTTGTTACTACACTATCACAACACCAGAGTCAAGTACTGGACAATGCTACACATATATACTTGTTACTACACTATCACAACACCAGAGTCAAGTACTGGACAATACTACACATACATACTTGTTACTACACTATCACAACACCAGAGTCAAGTACTGGACAATACTACACATATATACTTGTTACTACACTATCACAACACCAGAGTCAAGTACTGGACAATACTACACATATATACTTGTTACTATGCTATCACAACACTAGAGTCAAGTACTGGACAATACTACACATATACACTTGTTACTACACTATCACAACACTAGAGTCAAGTACTGGACAATACTACACATATATACTTGTTACTACACTATCACAACACCAGAGTCAAGTACTGGACAATACTACACATACATACTTGTTACTACACTATCACAACACCAGAGTCAAGTACTGGACAATACTACACATATATACTTGTTACTACGCTATCACAACACTAGAGTCAAGTACTGGACAATACTACACATATATACTTGTTACTACACTATCACAACACCAGAGTCAAGTACTGGACAATACTACATGTATATACTTGTTACTACACTATCACAACACCAGAGTCAAGTACTGGACAATACTACACATATATACTTGTTACTACACTATCATAACACCAGAGTCAAGTACTGGACAATACTACACATATATACTTGTTACTACACTATCATAACACCAGAGTCAAGTACTGGACAATACTACACATATATACTTGTTACTACACTATCACAACACCAGAGTCAAGTACTGGACAATACTACACATATATACTTGTTACTACACGATCAAATCACCAGAGTCAAGTACTGGACAATACTACACATATATACTTGTTACTACACTATCACAACACCAGAGTCAAGTACTGGACAATACTACACATATATACTTGTTACTACACGATCAAATCACCAGAGTCAAGTACTGGACAATACTACACATATATACTTGTTACTACACTATCACAACACCAGAGTCAAGTACTGGACAATACTACACATACATACTTGTTACTACACTATCACAACACCAGAGTCAAGTACTGGACAATACTACACATATATACTTGTTACTACACTATCACAACACCAGAGTCAAGTACTGGACAATACTACACATATATACTTGTTACTACACTATCACAACACCAGAGTCAAGTACTGGACAATACTACACATATATACTTGTTACTACACTATCACAACACCAGAGTCAAGTACTGGACAATACTACACATATATACTTGTTACTACACTATCACTATCCTAGAATCAACAACAACACTCATCAAGACTAAAGTCATGTTCGTCAGAACATGGACTGCTGAGGTTGGTTTCCATGGCAACCTTGACACTCGTCGACAGGTGATTCTCCTCCTGAGACTCTGGACCAGGTGTGTGACGCTCGAGTGGTTAGAAGGTCAGAGTTCAAGAGCAGCCTCGGGGCGTTCTGATACGTCTGACCCAGAGAGGTCGTCACCATGGTAACAGTCAAGCTGAGGTGGTGTGTTCAGGGAGTGTTGGAGTGATGGAGGTGAAGCCGCTCGTCATGAGCATGAACGCACCGCGAGAAGTGTGTCATGAACGCACCACGAGAAGTGTGTCATGAACGCACCGCGAGAAGTGTGTCATGAACACACCGCGAGAAGTGTGTCATGAACGCACAACGAGAAGTGTGTCGTGAACGCACCGCGAGAAGTGTGTCATGAACGCACCGCGAGAAGTGTGTCATGAACGCACCACGAGAAGTGTGTCATGAACGCACCGCGAGAAGTGTGTCATGAACACACCGCGAGAAGTGTGTCATGAACGCACCGCGAGAAGTGTGTCGTGAACGCACCGCGAGAAGTGTGTCATGAACGCACCACGAGAAGTGTGTCGTGAACGCACCGCGAGAAGTGTGTCATGAACACACCGCGAGAAGTGTGTCATGAACGCACCACGAGAAGTGTGTCGTGAACGCACCGCGAGAAGTGTGTCATGAACGCACGGCGAGAAGTGTGTCATGAACGCACCGCGAGAAGTGTGTCATGAACGCACCACGAGAAGTGTGTCATGAACGCACCGCGAGAAGTGTGTCATGAACGCACCGCGAGAAGTGTGTCATGAACGCACCGCGAGAAGTGTGTCATGAACGCACCGCGAGAAGTGTGTCGTGAACGCACCGCGAGAAGTGTGTCATGAACGCACCACGAGAAGTGTGTCGTGAACGCACAACGAGAAGTGTGTCGTGAACGCACCACGAGAAGTGTGTCGTGAACGCACCACGAGAAGTGTGTCATGAACGCACAACGAGAAGTGTGTCATGAACCCACCACGAGAAGTGTGTCATGAACGCACAACGAGAAGTGTGTCATGAACGCACAACGAGAAGTGTGTCATGAACGCACAACGAGAAGTGTGTCATGAACGCACCACGAGAAGTGTGTCATGAACGCACCGCGAGAAGTGTGTCATGAACGCACCACGAGAAGTGTGTCATGAACGCACAACGAGAAGTGTGTCATGAACGCACAACGAGAAGTGTGTCATGAACGCACCGCGAGAAGTGTGTCATGAACGCACCACGAAAAGTGTGTCATGAACGCACCACGAAAAGTGTGTCGTGAACGCACCACGAGAAGTGTGTCGTGAACGCACCACGAGAAGTGTGTCGTGAACGCACCACGAAAAGTGTGTCGTGAACGCACCACGAGAAGTGTGTCATGAACGCACCACGAGAAGTGTTGTGAACGCACCACGAGAAGTGTGTCATGAACGCACCACGAGAAGTGTGTCGTGAACGCACCACGAGAAGTGTGTCATGAACGCACAACGAGAAGTGTGTCGTGAACGCACCACGAGAAGTGTGTCGTGAACGCATCGCGAGAAGTGTGTCATGAACGCACCACGAAAAGTGTGTCGTGAACGCACCGCGAGAAGTGTGTCGTGAACGCACCGCGAGAAGTGTGTCATGAACGCACCACGAGAAGTGTGTCGTGAACGCACCGCGAGAAGTGTGTCGTGAACGCACCACGAAAAGTGTGTCGTGAACGCACCGCGAGAAGTGTGTCGTGAACGCACCGCGAGAAGTGTGTCGTGAACGCACCACGAAAAGTGTGTCGTGAACGCACCGCGAGAAGTGTGTCATGAACGCACCACGAGAAGTGTTGTGAACGCACCACGAGAAGTGTGTCATGAACGCACCACGAGAAGTGTGTCGTGAACGCACCACGAGAAGTGTGTCATGAACGCACAACGAGAAGTGTGTCGTGAACGCACCACGAGAAGTGTGTCGTGAACGCATCGCGAGAAGTGTGTCATGAACGCACCACGAAAAGTGTGTCATGAACGCACCACGAAAAGTGTGTCGTGAACGCACCACGAGAAGTGTGTCGTGAACGCACCACGAGAAGTGTGTCGTGAACGCACCACGAGAAGTGTGTCGTGAACACACCGCGAGAAGTGTGTCATGAACGCACCACGAGAAGTGTGTCGTGAACGCACCGCGAGAAGTGTGTCGTGAACGCACCACGAGAAGTGTGTCGTGAACGCACCACGAAAAGTGTGTCGTGAACGCACCACGAAAAGTGTGTCGTGAACGCACCACGAGAAGTGTGTCATGAACGCACCACGAGAAGTGTGTCGTGAACGCACCGCGAGAAGTGTGTCATGAACGCACCACGAGAAGTGTTGTGAACGCACCACGAGAAGTGTGTCATGAACGCACCACGAGAAGTGTGTCGTGAACGCACCGCGAGAAGTGTGTCGTGAACGCACCACGAGAAGTGTGTCGTGAACGCACCGCGAGAAGTGTGTCGTGAACGCACCGCGAGAAGTGTGTCATGAACGCACCACGGGAAGTGTGTCGTGAACGCACCGCGAGAAGTGTGTCATGAACGCACCACGAGAAGTGTGTCGTGAACGCACCGCGAGAAGTGTGTCATGAACGCACCACGAGAAGTGTGTCATGAACGCACCACGAGAAGTGTGTCGTGAACGCACCGCGAGAAGTGTGTCATGAACGCACCACGAGAAGTGTCGTGAACGCACCGCGAGAAGTGTGTCATGAACGCACCACGAGAAGTGTGTCATGAACGCACCACGAGAAGTGTGTCGTGAACGCACCGCGAGAAGTGTGTCATGAACGCACCACGAGAAGTGTCGTGAACGCACCACGAGAAGTGTGTCATGAACGCACCGCGAGAAGTGTGTCATGAACGCACCACGAGAAGTGTCGTGAACGCACCGCGAGAAGTGTGTCATGAACGCACCACGAGAAGTGTGTCGTGAACGCACCACGAGAAGTGTCGTGAACGCACCGCGAGAAGTGTGTCATGAACGCACCACGAGAAGTGTGTCATGAACGCACCACGAGAAGTGTCGTGAACGCACCGCGAGAAGTGTGTCATGAACGCACCACGAGAAGTGTGTCGTGAACGCACCGCGAGAAGTGTGTCATGAACGCACCACGAGAAGTGTGTCGTGAACGCACCACGAGAAGTGTGTCGTGAACGCACCACGAGAAGTGTGTCGTGAACGCACCGCGAGAAGTGTGTCATGAACGCACCACGAGAAGTGTGTCGTGAACGCACCGCGAGAAGTGTGTCATGAACGCACCACGAGAAGTGTGTCATGAACGCACCACGAGAAGTGTGTCGTGAACGCACCGCGAGAAGTGTGTCATGAACGCACCGCGAGAAGTGTGTCGTGAACGCACCGCGAGAAGTGTGTCATGAACGCACCACGAGAAGTGTGTCATGAACGCACCACGAGAAGTGTGTCGTGAACGCACCGCGAGAAGTGTGTCATGAACGCACCACGAGAAGTGTTGTGAACGCACCACGAGAAGTGTGTCATGAATGCACCACGAGAATTGTGTCGTGAACGCACCGCGAGAAGTGTGTCGTGAACGCACCGCGAGAAGTGTGTCGTGAACGCACCACGAGAAGTGTGTCATGAACGCACCGCGAGAAGTGTGTCGTGAACGCACCGCGAGAAGTGTGTCATGAACGCACCACGAGAAGTGTGTCGTGAACGCACCGCGAGAAGTGTGTCGTGAACGCACCACGAGAAGTGTCGTGAACGCACCACGAGAAGTGTGTCATGAACGCACCACGAGAAGTGTGTCGTGAACGCACCGCGAGAAGTGTGTCATGAACGCACCACGAGAAGTGTCGTGAACGCACCACGAGAAGTGTGTCATGAACGCACCACGAGAAGTGTGTCGTGAACGCACCACGAGAAGTGTGTCGTGAACGCACAACGAGAAGTGTGTCGTGAACGCACCACGAGAAGTGTGTCATGAACGCACAACGAGAAGTGTGTCGTGAACGCACAACGAGAAGTGTGTCGTGAACGCACCACGAGAAGTGTGTCGTGAACGCACCACGAGAAGTGTGTCATGAACGCACAACGAGAAGTGTGTTGTGAACGCACCACGAGAAGTGTGTCGTGAACGCACCGCGAGAAGTGTGTCATGAACGCACCACGAAAAGTGTGTCATGAACGCACCGCGAGAAGTGTGTCATGAACGCACCGCGAGAAGTGTGTCATGAACGCACCACGAGAAGTGTGTCGTGAACGCACCGCGAGAAGTGTGTCGTGAACGCACCACGACAAGTGTGTCGTGAACGCACCACGAAAAGTGTGTCGTGAACGCACCACGAGAAGTGTGTCGTGAACGCACCACGAGAAGTGTGTCGTGAACGCACCACGAGAAGTGTGTCGTGAACGCACCACGAGAAGTGTGTCGTGAACGCACCACGACAAGTGTGTCGTGAACGCACCACGAAAAGTGTGTCGTGAACGCACCACGAGAAGTGTGTCGTGAACGCACCGCGAGAAGTGTGTCGTGAACGCACCACGACAAGTGTGTCGTGAACGCACCGCGAGAAGTGTGTCGTGAACGCACCACGACAAGTGTGTCGTGAACGCACCACGAAAAGTGTGTCGTGAACGCACCACGAGAAGTGTGTCGTGAACGCACCGCGAGAAGTGTGTCGTGAACGCACCACGACAAGTGTGTCGTGAACGCACCACGAAAAGTGTGTCGTGAACGCACCACGAGAAGTGTGTCATGAACGCACCGCGAGAAGTGTGTCGTGAACGCACCACGACAAGTGTGTCGTGAACGCACCACGAAAAGTGTGTCGTGAACGCACCACGAGAAGTGTGTCGTGAACGCACCGCGAGAAGTGTGTCGTGAACGCACCACGACAAGTGTGTCGTGAACGCACCACGAAAAGTGTGTCGTGAACGCACCACGAGAAGTGTGTCGTGAACGCACCACGAGAAGTGTGTCGTGAACGCACCACGAGAAGTGTGTCGTGAACGCACCACGACAAGTGTGTCGTGAACGCACCACGAAAAGTGTGTCGTGAACGCACCACGAGAAGTGTGTCGTGAACGCACCGCGAGAAGTGTGTCGTGAACGCACCACGAGAAGTGTGTCGTGAACGCACCACGAGAAGTGTGTCGTGAACGCACCACGAGAAGTGTGTCGTGAACGCACCACGAGAAGTGTGTCATGAACGCACCACGAGAAGTGTGTCGTGAACGCACCACGAGAAGTGTGTCATGAACGCACAACGAGAAGTGTGTCATGAACCCACCACGAGAAGTGTCGTGAACGCACCGCGAGAAGTGTGTCATGAACGCACCACGAGAAGTGTGTCGTGAACGCACCACGAGAAGTGTGTCGTGAACGCACCGCGAGAAGTGTGTCATGAACGCACCACGAGAAGTGTGTCATGAACGCACCACGAGAAGTGTCGTGAACGCACCGCGAGAAGTGTGTCATGAACGCACCACGAGAAGTGTGTCGTGAACGCACCGCGAGAAGTGTGTCATGAACGCACCACGAGAAGTGTGTCGTGAACGCACCACGAGAAGTGTGTCGTGAACGCACCACGAGAAGTGTGTCGTGAACGCACCGCGAGAAGTGTGTCATGAACGCACCACGAGAAGTGTGTCGTGAACGCACCACGAGAAGTGTGTCATGAACGCACCACGAGAAGTGTGTCGTGAACGCACCGCGAGAAGTGTGTCATGAACGCACCACGAGAAGTGTGTCATGAACGCACCACGAGAAGTGTGTCGTGAACGCACCGCGAGAAGTGTGTCATGAACGCACCGCGAGAAGTGTGTCGTGAACGCACCACGAGAAGTGTGTCATGAACGCACCACGAGAAGTGTGTCATGAACGCACCACGAGAAGTGTGTCGTGAACGCACCGCGAGAAGTGTGTCATGAACGCACCACGAGAAGTGTGTCATGAACGCACCACGAGAAGTGTGTCATGAACGCACCACGAGAAGTGTGTCGTGAACGCACCGCGAGAAGTGTGTCATGAACGCACCACGAGAAGTGTGTCATGAACGCACCACGAGAAGTGTGTCATGAACGCACCACGAGAAGTGTGTCGTGCAGATGTTAACATACACATGTGTGTGTTCTCTTGTGTTTGTTTAGATGTTAATGTACACATGTGTGTGTTCTCTTGTGTTTGTGCAGATGTTAATGTACACATGTGTGTGTTCTCTTGTGTTTGTTTAGATGTTAATGTACACATGTGTGTGTTCTCTTGTGTTTGTTTAGATGTTAATGTACACGTGTGTGTTCTCTTGTGTTTGTGTAGATGTTAATGTACACATGTGTGTGTTCTCTTGTGTTTGTGCAGATGTTAACGTACACATGTGTGTGTTCTCTTGTGTTTGTGTAGATGTTAACGTACACATGTGTGTTTTCTCTTGTGTTTGTGTAGATGTTAACGTACACATGTGTGTGTTCTCTTGTGTTTGTGTAGATGTTAACGTACACATGTGTGTGTTCTCTTGTGTT
>NC_141820.1:4723840-4741340 GCF_982586985.1 Callionymus lyra | reverse complement strand
GTAGATGGAGATGATAATGATGTGTGTGTGTGTGTGTGATGATGATAATGATGTGTGTGTGTGATGATAATAATGATGTGTGTGTGTGATGATAATAATGATGTGTGTGTGTGATGATGATAATGATGTGTGTGTGATGATGATAATGATGTGTGTGTGTGTGTGTGTAGATGGAGATGGCAGTCGCTCCGATGTGTAGGCGAGTGTCCGAGTTGGGAAAGTCGTACCGGATGCTTCGATCCTTCAGGTGCGTTTGTTTTCTCCACCTCTGTTGACGTTGTCGTCTCAAACGCTCTGAAACGGTGACGCGTCTCTGGCCCGGTGTGTCCAGACCGCTGCTGTTCCAGACCAGCGCTCTGGTCAGCGCCAGCCCGGCCGTGGGGGAGCTGATCCCCTTCAGCACGCTGCTGCACTTCCTGTTCTCCAGGGCGCCGCCCGAGCTGCGCTCGCCCCACCAGGTGGTGTACTCACCTGTAGCGTCGGTGTGTAGCGTCGGTGTGTAGTAACAGTGTGTGTCTCAGAGGGCCGAGTGGTCAGTGGCGAGGTACTCTCAGTGGCTGGACGACCATCCGTCAGAGAGAGACCGGCTGGCGCTCATCAGGTCAGTGTGGCGCCCTCTGGCGGCCGCGCCTCACACGACACATTGAAACTTTGATGGATGAAACTATAATAACTAGTAATGACCGCGTCAGGGGTTCACTGGAGGCGTACGTGCAGTCGGTCAGAGCTCGCCAGGGCAAGGAGTTCGCGCCCATCTATCCCATAATGCTGCAGCTGCTGCAGAGAGCATCCAGCGCCTGAAGGTCAGTGACTTTTATTTTGAAGGAATCAGATCATAATATTGAATTATATTGTTTGTTTTTTTCAGCCTTACGTTATTTATTTCAATCATTAAAAAGAAAAATGGATTTGTTTTGTTTATTAATTCAATTATTTTTAGGATATATTTTAAAATAAATTATCTTTTGTACATATTTTTATTCTCATTCCAATAATTTGGTTATTTTTTTTCTAAATTAAAAGATTTTTAATGTATATCGTTTTAAATTTAAATTTAATGAGGAATTAAAACAATTTTGAATATATTTAATTTTTACCTAAAAAATGGCTGAAACACATTGAATTTAAAACAATACACTTTAAAATATATATTTTTTTTAATTACCAAATTATTGGGATAAGAATTTAAAAATATGTACAAAATAATTTATTTTAAAATATATATAAATAATTGAATTAATAAACAAAACGATTGAAATAAATAACGTAAGGCTTTAAAAAAAACAATATAAAAAAAGTAAAAATGAAATATATTCAAAATTGTTTTAATTTCTCAATTGTTTTAACTCAAAATTAAATGTTAATGTTTTGATTCAGTCTTAAATTTATGGAAATAAATAACAATTAAACAATGTTTTAAATAATTAAAAGTTTTCAATTATTTTCTTTCCATAGTTTTTTCTAAGACTGAATTAAAACAAAGAGTTTAGAAACATTTGTTTAAACGATGTTTAATAACAAACTGTGTAAATATTATTTATCCTTTATATATAAATGAATTAAATGATATAAATCCATCACTTCAGTCAAATAAACCTTTGAAATGTTAAATTAAGTCCAGATTCTTCAGAGAAGATGAGGTTTATTTAGACACACACAGACACACACACACACACACACACACACTCACACACACACACACACACTCACACCGGCCACTTCCACTGATTGGCCGGCGCCTCGTCCACCAGCGCCTCCCAGGGCTTCCACTGGTTCATCTTCCTGGCGAGCGCCAGCTCACACTCGGCCTGGAAGATCACCTCCTCGATCTGCCCGCAGTCGATCTTCTGCTGCAGCTTCTCCACGTCGGCCTCCTGAGGAACACAACATCAGCGGTTGCCGTGGCGACGCGTCACCGTCCTTCAACCCACCGCCTTGACGTGAGCGAAGCGCTCGCCGACCAGCTGCTCCGTGTACTTCCTGTACGCCGCCTCCGGGGGCATCGTCTGCACCGAGGCCAGGATCTTGGAGTAGAGGATCCGGAGACGCTGCAGGAGAAGAAGAGTCAGGACCGGCAGAGACACACACCGGGTCCGAGGCTCACCTCGTGAGGGTTCTGGGCCACGGCCAGACCCACCAGGCCCGTCGTCTGCAGGAGAAGAATAAACGTTTGTGGATCAACTTCCTGTCGTTTCTCTTGTTTGTCCACAACTATAAACACTCTTGTTCTTTTGTTCACGGGTTGGTTTAAATAAAGTTCAGCTTCAAACTGTCAAATCAATTTAAGGAACACGTAAAGAAAGAGAAACATCAGTTGAAGAGGCAGAAACCTCAAGCAGAACCAGACTCGTGAAGGATCGTCTGCTGCGTCTAGAACTAGAGATCGTTACTCGTTCCTTAACTTAAACTTAACTTAAACTTAAACTAGAAAACACCGACGTTCACTCGAGCCACAATCACGAGGGTCGTTCCCACAATGCACTGCGGTGGTGCTTGAAAAACACGTCCTCAAGGTGGCAGTAATGAGTCGAAGTTATGTTTCCGACCAAAGAAGAAGAAATTATTTGTATTATTTATTTTACTTAAAAAGGTTGAAACTTGGATCTGAACTAATGATGCAAATCAGTTTTTTTTCCTGTTGTTAAAAGTATAAACATAAAAATCATAATATAAATCATGTAAAATAACGTCTAAAAACATTCGTCTGTAGTGACGCGTCATGACCAGTAGATGTCGTTGAACTAAACAATCCACGCGTTAGTTTGTCAAACTTTACAAGTATTTTAATGAATTAAAGGCAAAAGAGAAACAAAACAACAGCAAATATAGAAAGTTAAACGTAAATAAACTCTTGTATTATTAATTCTATGTTGTCATTAGTGTTTGTTGAGATAAAGATCCAGGATATTCTGAGCTTTAATAAGTTTTATTTTAAGTGAACGTGTGAAGATGTTTCATTTATTTATTCCCTCCGTGTGACGTCATAGCAAGCGTCAGCTAAAACAACGTGACGTCATAGAATAAACTCAGATATTACACAGTCAGAGTAAACCTGAGACTATTTTTTTTAACCATTTAAGAACATTTTAAACTAACAACACATTTGTTTTTCTGAACATTTTACTTTCAAATGTATTTAATGTCAAACAACATTGAAGGAACTAAATATATTTAACAATAATAAATAAAGGACGGAACTAAACTAACAACAAAGTCTAATGTATATTATTATAAATGTTTAAACAACTTTAATATATTGTTAATAACATTTATTTGATGAGTAAAAACGTATAGATTCAAATATTAAATCACGGTTTCGTTCATAAAAAGAATGAAAAATAATTTAATATTTTGATTTTAAGACTCGAAAAACAAAAACACTGATCGACACTTTATACCATTTTCTTTGTGTTTTGTATTTAATTCCGGAAATTCTTTAAATACATTTAATTATATTCCATTTATTTCAAACGCTGGACAATAACAATGATACTCTTTCATCTTGAATACAAGTTACAACTAACGTTACTTATCGAGTTCAACTGATACAATATTATAAATATAAAAACAATTATAATTGATGATTTCTCAACGTTTAAACGTCAATATATGTCGTTTACTCGTCAGAGGACAGTAGCTGCAGCTAACATGCTAACATGCTAACATGCTAACACATCATTTAAACCTGAACCATCGACGAAACACGATCATGACGTTGATCGATAACATGATTTAATTCTGTTCTGACGTGTTTTTAAGGCTCGTGTGGACGCGTTACTGCAGTTTAATCGTGTTTAATCGTGACCTCTACACGCACCTTCTTCAAGAGTCCAGACATCGCTGCTGCTGCTGCTTCCGGGGTCGCTTGTGACGTCAGAGGGACGCTCCTCTATTTGTCCACCAGAGGGCAGCAGAGCTTCAGTGAGCAGACGAGAAACGTGACTTCAATTATTAAAATAAAATAAATCAAGAACGACTTTTGTAACTAATTATCCCAAAAATATCCAATTTACAACAGAAACATTAAAATATTACACATATAGAAGATTAATTATTTCGTTTCACCTAAAACTATATATAAAATAAATACATTATGACGATGATTTGTGAGCCGCACGTGCGTAAAAACTAAATGTCAATTTATTTTTTTGACATTTTTAAATAAAATATTTCCATTGTTGTTTTTTTGAGCTCGACGGATGTGACGTAGCGTGTAAACACGGGAGTGTAAAGTATGAGTTCGCTGAGTGTGTGAGCGACGTTTAAGCGTAAAACACGACACTTTCACAACGTTAACATTTCGACGCATAAATTGATCCTTATCGTGTAAAAAACAATTAAAAATAAAGATAAAAGAAAACGTTTAAATCAGTTTCCTGCTTAAAGTGTTTCTTCTTCGTGTTCTCAATCAGCAGATGACCGGCATCAGGTCGCCACCTAGTGTTCTGGTGTACGAACAGCAACAGGTGTCAAAGTTCATTTATTGACTCATTTAAGGATAAAAAAACTGAGACTTTATTGTATTTAAAATGTGTTTTTAAGTCTCACAGCTTCGCCATCAAAACACGTCTTTGGAGTTCAGTGACGTATTTACCGTAAAGACTAAACTATCGCGCAAAACACTTTAGAAGACGCTCGATGAAGAACGTTTTAAATATATAATAGTATTTTATCGTCTACTTCGCTGGAGTTCAATCCCCGCGGCGGCTCCGTTACAGGTCGACAGAAGATCAGAAGCCGGTCCACCTGGGTCTGCCCCGTGGTCTCCTCCCACCCGACCGTCGTGTCATAAATCTGGTGGTTTTGGTTTGAATCGGACAAAGAGAAACAAACGCTTCTGGAAAAATCATTTTAATGGGTTTTGACGGAGAAACATCTACAGTAAAAAACAAAAGGTATAAAAATATATTACACATCTGAGTTATTTACAAACGTCTAACAACGAGTCTAACTAGTTCCTACGATGTTTCTCACTACAGGTCACACCCGACGCCTGCTGGACCTGCTGGACCCTCTGGACCCTCTGGACCCTCTGGACCCTCTGGACCCTCTGGACCCTCTGGACCCTCTGGACCCTCTGGAGCTGCTGAGGGTTCCAGGCCCGCCCTCAGAAGAACATCCTGCAGGTGAGAAGATCCAGGTGTTAGCGTCTGGAGGGTCACCTGTGCCTCACCGGCAGGTGTTTGTATGGAGGGTCACCAGTGACTCACCTGCAGGTGTTTATATGGAGGGTCACCTGTGCCTCACCGGCAGGTGTTTGTATGGAGGGTCACCTGTGCCTCACCGGCAGGTGTTTGTATGGAGGGTCACCAGTGACTCACCTGCAGGTGTTTATATGGAGGGTCACCTGTGACTCACCTACAAATGTTTATATGGAGGGTAACCTGTGCCTCACCTGCAGGTGTTTGTATGGAGGGTCACCAGTGCCTCACCTGCAGGTGTTTATATGGAGGGTCACCTGTGACTCACCTACAAATGTTTATATGGAGGGTAACCTGTGACTCACCTGCAGGTGTTTGTATGGAGGGTCACCTGTGCCTCACCTGCAGGTGTTTGTATGGAGGGTCACCTGTGCCTCACCAGCAGGTGTTTGTATGGAGGGTCACCAGTGACTCACCTGCAGGTGTTTGAATCGAGGGTCACCAGTGACTCACCTGCAGGTGTTTGTATTGAGGGTCACCTGAGACTCACCTGCAGGTGTTTGAATCAAGGGTCACCAGTGACTCACCTGCAGGTGTTTGTATGGAGGGTCACCAGTGACTCACCTGCAGGTGTTTGAATCAAGGGTCACCAGTGACTCACCTGCAGGTGTTTGTATGGAGGGTCACCAGTGACTCACCTGCAGGTGTTTGTATGGAGGGTCACCAGTGACTCACCTGCAGGTGTTTGTATGGAGGGTCACCAGTGACTCACCTGCAGGTGTTTGAATCAAGGGTCACCAGTGACTCACCTGCAGGTGTTTGTATGGAGGGTCACCAGTGACTCACCTGCAGGTGTTTGAATCGAGGGTCACCAGTGACTCACCTGCAGGTGTTTGAATCAAGGGTCACCTGTGCCTCACCTGCAGGTGTTTGTATGGAGGGTCACCTGTGACTCACCAGCAGGTGTTTGAATCGAGGGTCACCAGTGACTCACCTGCAGGTGTTTGAATCGAGGGTCACCAGTGACTCACCTGCAGGTGTTTGTATGGAGGGTCACCTGAGACTCACCTGCAGATGTTTGAATCGAGGGTCACCAGTGACTCACCTGCAGATGTTGGGGTCCAGCAGGACGGCCGTGTCCGTGGGCAGCTTGGACAGGTGAACCACTTTAGTTTTCTGCTGCAGTCTCTCGCTCTCGTTCACCCAAACATCAGGGAGACTGAGGACAAAAACAAAAGGTCAAAGGTCAAGTTAGGAAACTGATCATTCATAGTTTTACTCACATGTCTTCAGGCGTCCAGTGTAGAAGAAGCTTGACTTTCCCAGAATCCTCCTTTCTTCTGGCTATCACCTGAAACATGAGTTGACCAATCATGATGAAGGGGCGTGGCCAGAGTGATGGATTAGCACTTTCTTTTACACTCCTTCAGCTGCTGTGTGTGTAGTTGTGTGTGTGTAGTTGTGTGAAGGCGTGTGCATGTGTGTGTGTGTAGTTGTGTACGTGTGTATGTGTTGTCGTGTATGTGTGTAGTAGTGTACGTGTAGTCGTGTGCGTGTGTAGTTGTGTACGTGTGTAGGTGTAGTCGTGTACTTGTGTAGTTGTGTACGTGTAGTCGTGTGCGTGTGTGTGTGTAGTTGTGTACGTGTGTGTGTGTAGTTGTGTGAAGGCGTGTGCATGTGTGTATAGTTGTGTGTGTGTATGTGTAGTCGTGTACGTGTGTAGTTGTGTACGTGTAGTCGTGTGCATGTGTGTGGGTGGTAGTCGTGTACGTGTGTATGTGTAGTCGTGTACGTGTAGTCGTGTGCGTGTGTGTGTGTAGTTGTGTACGTGTGTGTGTGTAGTTGTGTGAAGGCGTGTGCATGTGTGTATAGTTGTGTACGTGTGTATGTGTAGTTGTGTACGTGTAGTTGTGTACGTGTAATCGTGTGCATGTGTGTGTGTTTAGTTGTGTACGTGTATATGTGTAGTCGTGT
Organism: Callionymus lyra; assembly: GCF_982586985.1. Lineage (NCBI taxonomy): Eukaryota > Metazoa > Chordata > Actinopteri > Syngnathiformes > Callionymidae > Callionymus > Callionymus lyra. Next base: position 4,734,225 of record NC_141820.1, on the reverse strand, counting down.
ACCTGTGTAGTCTTGTACGTGTAGTCGTGTGCATGTGTGTGTGTAGTCGTGTGCGTGTGTGTAGTTGTGTACGTGTGTGTGTGTAGTTGTGTGAAGGCGTGTGCATGTGTGTATAGTTGTGTGTGTGTAGTTGTGTACGTGTGTATGTGTAGTCGTGTATGTGTGTGTGTAGTTGTATGTGTGTAGTTGTGTGAAGGCGTGTGCATGTGTGTGTGTAGTTGTGTATATGTGTATGTGTAGTCGTGTACGTGTGTAGTAGTGTATGTGTAGTCGTGTGCATGTGTAGTTGTGTGAAGGCGTGTGCATGTGTGTGTGTGTAGTTGTGTACGTGTGTATGTGTAGTCGTGTACATTTGTAGTTGTGTACGTGTGTATGTGTAGTCGTGTACATGTGTAGTTGTGTACGTGTGTATGTGTAGTCGTGTACATGTGTAGTTGTGTACGTGTAATCGTGTGCATGTGTGTGTGTAGTTGTGTACGTGTAGTTGTGTAGTTGTGTACGTGTGTATGTGTAGTCGTGTACCTGTGTAGTTGTGTACGTGTAGTCGTGTGCGTGTGTAGTTGTGTACATGTGTGTGTGTAGTTGTGTATGTGTGTAGTTGTGTACATGTGTGTGTGTAGTTGTGTATGTGTGTGTGTGTAGTTGTGTGAAGGCGTGCGCATGTGTGTGTAAATCTGTAAATGCGTGTGCACGTGTGTGTGTAAATGTGCACGTGTGTGTGAGTGTGTGTGTGTAGTTGTGTATGTGTGTGTGTGTAGATGTGTGAAGGCGTGTGCATGTGTGTGTAAATCTGTAAATGCGTGTGCACGTGTGTGTGTAAATGTGCACGTGTGTGTGAGTGTGTGTGTGTGTGTGTAGTTGTGTATGTGTGTAGATGTGTGAAGGCGTGTGCATGTGTGTGTAAATCTGTAAATGCGTGTGCACGTGTGTGTGTAAATGTGCACGTGTGTGTGCGTGTGTGTGTTCTCACCGTGCTGTGGAACACAACACTGTGTCCGTTGCCGAGGCTCTCGATGTGTGTAACCAGGTTCAGACAAATGGCTCGATGACGGATGGCGTCCATCGTCTGAGCGTCGAAGAAGTCGTGAGGTCGAGCTGCACAAACAAAGACAGTCACACACGTGTGTGTAGACATGTGTGTAGATGTGTGTGTAGATGTGTGCGACGTACGTAGCGAGCGCCGGTGCTTGTTCTTCATCTTCCTTCTCTTCAGTCCAGCCTTCGACGGCGAATCTTCCTTCACTTTGCTTTGACTCGACATCTTGGATCCGGAGCTGAAGTGAGTCGGGACGTGACGCGCCAGCCCCCCCTGGGAGGCGAAGGTGGCATTGCAGCCGCCGACAACACACTGGACATAACACACCAGTTACACACTGAGCTGTAGCAGGTGTGTGTGTGTGTGTGTGTGTGTGTGTGCGTCACCTTGAAGGGTTTGTCTCCACTGTGTGTCATCATGTGTCTCTGCAGCCAGCTCTGACTGGTGGACGGTGTGTTGTAAACTTTACAACCTTTCCACAAACACACAAACACCTGCAGGAACAACAACATCAGTTTGTTTGTAACCAACGACAACAAATACAAGGTTACATGATGACTCAGCAGATTTAAGATGCACGTGTTACATCATGACTCAGCAGATTTAAGATGCACGTGTTACATGATGACTCAGCAGATTTGAGATGCACGTGTTACATGATGACTCAGCAGATTTAAGATGCACGTGTTACATGATGACTCAGCAGATTTAAGATGCACGTGTTACATGATGACTCAGCAGATTTAAGATGCATGTGTTACATCATGACTCAGAAGATTTAAGATGCACGTGTTACATCATGACTCAGCAGATTTAAGATGCATGTGTTACATCATGACTCAGCAGATTGAAGATGCACGTGTTACATCATGACTCAGCAGATTTAAGATGCACGTGTTACATCATGACTCAGCAGATTTAAGATGCATGTGTTACATCATGACTCAGCAGATTTAAGATGCACGTGTTACATCATGACTCAGCAGATTTAAGATGCACGCGTTACATCATGACTCAGCAGATTTAAGATGCATGTGTTACATCATGACTCAGCAGATTTAAGATGCACGTATTAGATCATGACTGAGCAGATTTAAGATGCACGTGTTACATCACGACTCAGCAGATTTAAGATGCATGTGTTAAATCATGACTGAGCAGATTTAAGATGCACGTGTTACATCACGACTCAGCAGATTTAAGATGCATGTGTTAAATCATGACTCAGCAGATTTAAGATGCACGTGTTACATCACGACTCAGCAGATTTAAGATGCATGTGTTAAATCATGACTGAGCAGATTTAAGATGCACGTGTTACATCATGACTCAGCAGATTTAAGATGCATGTGTTACATCATGACTCAGCAGATTTAAGATGCACGTATTAGATCATGACTGAGCAGATTTAAGATGCACGCGTTACATCACGACTCAGCAGATTTAAGATGCATGTGTTAAATCATGACTGAGCAGATTTAAGATGCACGTGTTACATCATGACTCAGCAGATTTAAGATGCATGTGTTAAATCATGACTCAGCAGGTTTAAGATGCACGTGTTACATCACGACTCAGCAGATTTAAGATGCATGTGTTAAATCATGACTGAGCAGATTTAAGATGCACGTGTTACATCATGACTCAGCAGAGTTAAGATGCATGTGTTACATCATGACTGAGCAGATTTAAGATGCACGTGTTACATCACGACTCAGCAGATTTAAGATGCACGTGTTACATCATGACTCAGCAGATTTAAGATGCATGTGTTACATCATGACTGAGCAGAGTTAAGATGCACGTGTTACATCATGACTCAGCAGAGTTAAGATGCACGTATTACATCATGACTGAGCAGATTTAAGATGCATGTGTTAAATCATGACTCAGCAGATTTAAGATGCACGTGTTACATCACGACTCAGCAGATTTAAGATGCACGTGTTACATCACGACTCAGCAGATTTAAGATGCATGTGTTACATCATGACTGAGCAGAGTTAAGATGCACGTGTTACATCATGACTCAGCAGAGTTAAGATGCACGTGTTACATCATGACTCAGCAGAGTTAAGATGCACGTGTTACATCATGACTCAGCAGAGTTAAGATGCACGTGTTACATCATGACTCAGCAGAGTTAAGATGCACGTGTTACATCATGACTCAGCAGAGTTAAGATGCACGTGTTACATCATGACTCAGCAGATTTAAGATGCACGTGTTACATCATGACTCAGCAGAGTTAAGATGCACGTGTTACATCATGACTCAGCAGAGTTAAGATGCACGTGTTACATCATGACTCAGCAGAGTTAAGATGCACGTATTACATCATGACTGAGCAGATTTAAGATGCATGTGTTACATCATGACTGAGCAGATTTAAGATGCACGTGTTACATCATGACTCAGCAGATTTAAGAAGCGATTGTTAGATGATGACTCAGCAGATTGCAGCGGTGACATCATCACCAGTGGACTCACCCCTCCCCTCTGAGCGTCCACATGTGTGGCCCGGATATGTTCTGCCAGGTCTGGACTGCAGTGGAACAGCAGCTGACAGTGATCCCAGCAGCACGTGTAGTTCAGGGACTTCCTGCTCGACGGCGTTGAACCGTTTCCAGAACCAGCGCCGCCCGCGTGACCGTTGAGCAAGGCTGGAGTGGAGCGACCGCTGGAGGCCGTGCTGTCCATGTCCATCAGAGTGCTGCTGATACTGGACACAAGAGTTCATCTGGTCACATGACAGGAAGTGTTTGCTGCTCTGGAACAACACTTTCAACAAACATGTATCTCTGAGGAGAAATGATTCAGACGCGTCTTCATCACTGTTGCAGCTGCAGATCAACTCGTGGACCAGAACCTCACGTATGACAAGTTTCAATCAGGAATCGAACCAGCAACTCAACTGAGTCATTTGAGTATCTGTGTGGGCGTCATGTGACTCGCGTGATTCATCATCGAGCGAATGACGGTTGACGCTTGTGACGCTTCACAGAAACTGAGAAACATTAGTCGACTCTGAAGAACAGTCTTTACACACACACACACACACACACACACACACACACACACACACACACACACACACACACACACACACACACACACACACACACACACACACACACACACACACACACACACACACACACACACACACACACACACACACACGTGCGCGCACCCGCACCCACCCACCCACACACACACACACACACACACACACACAAACTTTAATGTCCTTCGTTTGAATTTATTGACAAATATTTTGAACAAACTTTATTGTCCTTTTTTTTTACTTTATCAACAAATATTTTGAATAATCTTTATTGTCTTTTTTTTTTAAACTTTATTAACAAATATTTTTAACAAACTTTATTGTATTTTTTTTAAAACTTTATTAACAAATATTTTTAACAAACTTTATTGTCCTTTATTAACAAATATTTTGAACAAACTTTATTGTCCTTTATTTGACTTTATTAATAAATATTTTGAACAAACTTTATTGTCCTTTATTTTTAAACTTTATTGACAAATATTTTGAACAAACTTTATTGTCTTTTTTAAAAAACTTTATTAACAAATATTTTGAACAAACTTTATTGTCTTTTTTAAAAAACTTTATTAACAAATATTTTGAACAAACTTTATTGTCCTTTATTAATAAATATTTTGAACAAACTTTATTGTCCTTTTTTTATTACTTTATTTACAAATATTTTGAACAACATTTATTTTCCTTTTTTTTAAACTTTATTAACAAATATTTTGAACAAACTTTATTGTCCTTTATTAATAAATATTTTGAACAAACTTTATTGTCCTGTTTTTATTACTTTTATTTACAAATATTTTGAACAAAATGTATTTTCCTTTTTTTTATTACTTTATTTACAAATATTTTGAACGAACTTTATTGTCCTTTTTTTTTCTTTATTAACAAATATTTGGAACAACCTTTATTTATATCCAACTATCAAGAATAAAGAAATGTTTGAACTAAACCTCACTACATGATATCAAGGGTTGCTAGTTGGACTCCAGACCCTCACCTGTCCTCCGAGTCCATCCTGCTCAAGGGCTCCCCGTCAGAGGACGTGATCTCCAGACTGGCTCGTCTCTTGACTCCGGCTTTCTTTGTGGGTCCCGCGGGCGGCGATGAGGATCCGCTCCCCTCGTCTCTTTGTTCTGGGCTCAGAACCCTGGATCCCTCCTGCGCGGACTCGGTTCCGCTCGCCAGACTGCCCTGGACCGGACTCTTGCCGGACCCGTCCCCGCCGGGCCCGTCCTGGTTCGTCGAGGCGGGCTCCCGGCGCTCGCTCGCCTCCATGTTGTCGTGGCCCGGGTCCTGTTCGGGGTCCTGTTCGGGGTCCGGCCCGGCCTGCGCTCCAGGACCGGCTCCCGCCGCGGACCCGCTGGACTCGAGCCTGGGTTCGGATCCTTGTTCCGATCCCTCGCTGCTGGTCTGAGCCATGACTGGACGTGTTTTCTAGACTCAAAGTTACCTCCAGACCTTCTTCCTCTTCCTCCTCTTCCTCCTCCTCTCACCCTCTTCCTCACAGCAGGGGTGAGCGCTGACGTCACGGCCCCGCATGGCCGAAGATCGTCTCTTCCCCGCAAGGACTCGCTCGGCAGCCACTCCAGCCTTCAAGGTTTACGATCTTTGTCGCAACGAACGACATCGGTTTGGAAACAACGTCGACGTTATTTGTTTGTTTTCATGTAAAAGTTGCTTCTTCACGAGATCACGTGACGCAACAAACAACGAAGGAGAGAAGACGAGCTTTAGGACGTGAAGGTTCGTGTAGTGACTCATCCTCGCAGCGACAGACGATCTCTGTCATTGTGGCCTCGCAGCTCCACGTGTTCCGACAAACAGAAAAATGATCCGAGGAGAAAAAAAGAAAAAAGTGCTGAAAAGACAAAAATGATGAAAATACTGGAGTGTCGTTGATGTCGCTGCAGCTTCACGACCAGAAGGAGAACTTTTGACCAGATTTGAACGCGTTTTTGTGACGGAAACACTTGTTGATCTGGAACAACATGGAGGTTTATTGTGGGGGTCCAGACCTGAGGGGGTCCAGACCTGAGGGGGTCCAAGGTTCTGCTCACAGTGAGCACCAGGATTTAAGACCTTATTCTTCTTTATTATTATTATTATTATTATTATTTAACTCTTTGTGGAGGAATATTTGACCAGAATTCACTTTATTTTCACTCAGGTTTGAAAGTGAACGTGATTTTATCAGACAAATGTTCACGTGATTCTTAAAGATACTTCATTGTTGTGTTTAAACTCAATTAAAATAGAAAAAAAAACACAAGACTGTGTTTCAGTGAAATATTAAAACTTTGTTTCCTTCAGAGTCAAACTATTTGATTCCACAAACAAATCTCTTGTACAAAAGACAAAAACATGCACAAGTTTACAATAAAACTAATAATTTTGTATTCGATACTTCAATCAATACTTCAATCAATACCTAAACATTTTAACTGATCAATGATTCAGTAGAAAAGTGAATAAATGTTTAAACTTTAAAGTGAATTTAACGTAACAAAACAAATTCTGTACAGCAAATAAAACATCAACATGTGTCTTAATAAGAGTATTTATTATTTTACTCATTTGGTGAGAAATATTTTACCAGAATTATTTTTTTCTCCGGAAAGAAAATCTTTTATTTATGATTAAATTCCGACAAACCTTTGAAACACGTGTTCGTGTAGTTTATCAAATCAATAACAAGTAGTTAGAAAGTATATTAAAAGTACATTAAAAATGATGTATTTATAAATAGTTATTTTCATATTTCGTCCAATACTTTGTCCTTGAACCCAATACTTATGTAGAAAGAGTGATTTCTGCGGTGAAACAAACACAAGAAACTTCTTAAGAACTTCTTAAGAACATCGACATTTATTCCACATGATATAAAACAGATGAATATGAACGTTTGCATATTGATTCTAATAATATTAATAATAAGCTCTTAATATATTCACTCTTTTTTTTCAGTGTGTACATAAATTACTCTAAGTCTTTTCTTTTGTACAGTTTATACAACTTGTTTTTTCTGGGAGATCAAAGTCCTTATTGCTTCGTACGTGTGCTGTTGCTCCTCCTGACCGTCGCGCCTCCTCCTCCTCCTCCTGACCGTCGCGCCTCCTCCTGACCGTCGTGTAAATAAAAACTAGAAAAACATTCACGTACGTTTGTGTCGCAAACATAAATAATCACAGCGTCTGCAAAGAGTGTGAACTCGTGTTCAAACATGGAGGAGCAGCATGAAGTGGTGAAGGTTCTCCTTCTCCTCCTCCTCCTTCCTCCTCCTCCTCACTTCTCCGATGAAGAGGAGCAGACGGATGAGGAGTAGCATGAAGTGGTGGAGGTTCTTCTCCTCCTTCCTCCGATGAAGAGGAGCAGATGGATGAGGAGTAGCATGAAGTGGTGGAGGTTCTTCTCCTCCTCCTCCTTCCTCCGATGAAGAGGAGCAGACGGATGAGGAGCAGCATGAAGTGGTGGAGGTTCTCCTTCTCCTCCTCCTCCTTCCTCCTCCTCCTCACTTCTCCGATGAAGAGGAGCAGACGGATGAGGAGTAGCATGAAGTGGTGGAGGTTCTTCTCCTCCTTCCTCCGATGAAGAGGAGCAGATGGATGAGGAGTAGCATGAAGTGGTGGAGGTTCTTCTCCTCCTCCTCCTTCCTCCGATGAAGAGGAGCAGACGGATGAGGAGTAGCATGAAGTGGTGGAGGTTCTTCTCCTCCTCCTCCTCCTCCTCACTCGTCAGATGAAGAGGAGTAGACGGATGAGGAGCAGAATGAAGTGGTGGAGGAGGTTCTTCTCCTCCTCCTCCTCCTCACTCGTCAGATGAAGAGGCGTAGACGGATGAGGAGCAGAATGAAGTGGTGGAGGAGGTTCTTCTCCTCCTCCTCCTCCTCACTCGTCAGATGAAGAGGAGCAGACGGAGGAGGAGCAGCATGAAGTGGAGGAGGTTCTTCTCTTCCTCCTCACTCGTCAGATGAAGAGGAGCAGACGGAGGAGGAGCAGCATGAAGTGGAGGAGGTTCTCCTCCTCCTCCTCCTCCGATGACGAGGAGCAGACGGAGGAGGAGGAGCAGGCGACGGCCGTGGTTAAGAAAATACTGGTGGTCACTTGAGGAGAGTAAAGCACTGCATGTGTTCTGGTGGATTCACGACTGTACATCTACACCTGGACACACCTGGACACACCTGGACACACCTGGACACACCTGGACACACCTGTCGACAGCGGCGTCTGGTCCAGTCGTCAGGGATGCAAACGTTTCTATAGCAACACGTGTTGATGGAAGCGACAAACGCTGCGTCGGAGGTTTGGATTCTCGCCAGAATCGTTCAAGATCTTTTAACTATTTGTCGTTTTACAACTTTTTGTTCATTCATTCATCGTCTGTGTTGATACAAGTATGTATAGTGATAGTGTAGTAACAAGTATATATGTGTAGTATTGTCCAGTACTTGACTCTGGTGTTGTGATAGTGTAGTAACATTTGTGTATTATTGTCCAGTACTTGACTCTGGTGTTGTGATAGTGTAGTAACAAGTATATATGTGTAGTATTGTCCAGTACTTGACTCTGGTGTTGTGATAGTGTAGTAACAAGTATATATGTGTAGTATTGTCCAGTACTTGACTCTGGTGTTGTGATAGTGTAGTAACAAGTATATATGTGTAGTATTGTCCAGTACTTGACTCTGGTGTTGTGATAGTGTAGTAACAAGTATATATGTGTAGTATTGTCTAGTACTTGACTCTGGTGTTGTGATAGTGTAGTAACAAGTATATATGTGTAGTATTGTCTAGTACTTGACTCTGGTGTTGTGATAGTGTAGTAACATTTGTGTATTATTGTCCAGTACTTGACTCTGGTGTTGTGATAGTGTAGTAACAAGTATATATGTGTAGTATTGTCCAGTACTTGACTCTGGTGTTGTGATAGTGTAGTAACAAGTATATATGTGTAGTATTGTCCAGTACTTGACTCTGGTGTTGTGATAGTGTAGTAACAAGTATATATGTGTAGTATTGTCCAGTACTTGACTCTGGTGTTGTGATAGTGTAGTATTGTGCAGTACTTGACTCTGGTGTTGTGATAGTGTAGTAACAAATATATATGTGTAGTATTGTCCAGTACTTGACTCTGGTGTTGTGATAGTGTAGTAACAAGTATATATGTGTAGTATTGTCCAGTACTTGACTCTGGTGTTGTAGTATTTACAGACCACATGACTCTTGACGAAGTCGTAACTGCTTTCATTTGTTGAATCAATGTATCCTCTCGTCCTCAGTCATCATTCTTCCTTTAGCTGTGGAGGACGTAATGACTGCTGCCATCTAGAGGCCGGAAGTTAGTCATCCTCCTGAGACTCAGTGTAGAGCTGTAGCTCCGTCACTAGTTACTGGACGACGATCAAATCACTCTGGCAGGGGAATGTTTGCTGGATCAGCAGACGATGAACGAAGCTAAACAAACGACTGTAGTTAAAAGATCCTGACTCTGTACGTCTCTGGAGTCTCCTCCGGGTGGACGCGCTCCTCCGGTGCTCCCCCTGGTGGTCATGTAACAGTAGTGTCATGTTGTAAACGCAGGAAGACGCTGGTAGAACTGCTACAGTCGCTCTACAGGACGCCGCCGCCGCCGCCGCCGCCGCTCACGTGTCGTTGCTCAGCATCGTCAGCGTCTGCGCTGCAGGAGACACAGCTGTTAGCTTCCAGCTAATATGTTAGCTCCATGCTTACATGTTGGTTACACGCTAACACATCAGCTCCACACTAACACGTTAGCTGCATGCTAAAGTATTAGCATGCAGCTAACGTGTTACCATGCAGCTAATATGTTAGTGTGGAGCTAATATATAAATGTGCAGCTAATATTTTAACATTAAGCTAATATGTTAGCTCCATGCTTACATGTTAGTTACACATTAATGCATTAGCTCCAAACAAACACATTAGCTGCATGCTAACACATGAGCATGCAGCTAAAGTGTTACCATGCAGCTAACATGTTAGCATGGAGCTAATATATAAATGTGCAGCTAATATGTGAGAATGGAGCTAACATATTAGTGTGCATGCTAACACATTAACTCCACACTAGCACATTAGCTCACACTAACACATTAGTTGCATGCTAATATGTTATCTCTATGCTAATAATTCAATTATTCATACATTTAAAGGTTGAGCTTTTTATTTATTTCATAAAAAGTCACGGTAAAATGAATGATTTATTGTTTTTACATTTATACTTTGATATTCTGTTGTTTGATCGAGTAGTACTTCTATATAAAATA
>NC_141820.1:4666340-4718840 GCF_982586985.1 Callionymus lyra | reverse complement strand
TATGTATATATGTGTTCAGAGACTTTTATTTGTACTTGTAAATGTAAGTATTTATTATGTATATATGTGTTCAGAGACTTTTATTTGTACTTGTAAAATGTAAGTATTTATTATGTATATATGTGTTCAGAGACTTTTATTTGTACTTGTAAATGTAAGTATTTATTATGTATATATGTGTTCAGAGACTTTTATTTGTACTTGTAAATGTAAGTATTTATTAAGTATATATGTGCTCAGAGACTTTTATTTGTACTTGTAAATGTAAGTATTTATTAAGTATATATGTGCTCAGAGACTTTTATTTGTACTTGTAAATGTAAGTATTTATTAAGTATATATGTGCTCAGAGACTTTTATTTGTACTTGTAAATGTAAGTATTTATTAAGTATATATGTGTTCAGAGACTTTTATTTGTACTTGTAAATGTAAGTATTTATTAAGTATATATGTGCTCAGAGACTTTTATTTGTACTTGTAAATGTAAGTATTTATTAAGTATATATGTGCTCAGAGACTTTTATTTGTACTTGTAAATGTAAGTATTTATTAAGTATATATGTGCTCAGAGACTTTTATTTGTACTTGTAAATGTAAGTATTTATTAAGTATATATGTGTTCAGAGACTTTTATTTGTACTTGTAAATGTAAGTATTTATTAAGTATATATGTGTTCAGACTTTTATTTGTACTTGTAAATGTAAGTATTTATTAAGTATATATGTGTTCAGAGACTTTTATTTGTACTTGTAAATGTAAGTATTTATTAAGTATATATGTGCTCAGAGACTTTTATTTGTACTTGTAAATGTAAGTATTTATTAAGTATATATGTGCTCAGAGACTTTTATTTGTACTTGTAAATGTAAGTATTTATTAAGTATATATGTGTTCAGAGACTTTTATTTGTACTTGTAAATGTAAGTATTTATTAAGTATATATGTGCTCAGAGACTTTTATTTGTACTTGTAAATGTAAGTATTTATTAAGTATATATGTGTTCAGAGACTTTTATTTGTACTTGTAAATGTAAGTATTTATTAAGTATATATGTGCTCAGAGACTTTTATTTGTACTTGTAAATGTAAGTATTTATTAAGTATATATGTGTTCAGAGACTTTTATTTGTACTTGTAAATGTAAGTATTTATTAAGTATATATGTGCTCAGAGACTTTTATTTGTACTTGTAAATGTAAGTATTTATTAAGTATATATGTGCTCAGAGACTTTTATTTGTACTTGTAAATGTAAGTATTTATTAAGTATATATGTGCTCAGAGACTTTTATTTGTACTTGTAAATGTAAGTATTTATTAAGTATATATGTGCTCAGAGACTTTTATTTGTACTTGTAAATATAAGTATTTATTAAGTATATATGTGCTCAGAGACTTTTATTTGTACTTGTAAATGTAAGTATTTATTAAGTATATATGTGTTCAGAGACTTTTATTTGTACTTGTAAATGTAAGTATTTATTAAGTATATATGTGTTCAGAGACTTTTATTTGTACTTGTAAATGTAAGTATTTATTATGTATATATGTGCTCAGAGACTTTTATTTGTACTTGTAAATGTAAGTATTTATTAAGTATATATGTGTTCAGAGACTTTTATTTGTACTTGTAAATGTAAGTATTTATTATGTATATATGTGTTCAGAGACTTTTATTTGTACTTGTAAATGTAAGTATTTATTATGTATATATGTGCTCAGAGACTTTTATTTGTACTTGTAAATGTAAGTATTTATTAAGTATATATGTGTTCAGAGACTTTTATTTGTACTTTATGTAAGTATTTATTATGTATATATGTGTTCAGAGACTTTTATTTGTACTTGTAAATGTAAGTATTTATTAAGTATATATGTGTTCAGAGACTTTTATTTGTACTTGTAAATGTAAGTATTTATTAAGTATATATGTGTTCAGAGACTTTTATTTGTACTTGTAAATGTAAGTATTTATTAAGTATATATGTGCTCAGAGACTTTTATTTGTACTTGTAAATGTAAGTATTTATTAAGTATATATGTGCTCAGAGACTTTTATTTGTACTTGTAAATGTAAGTATTTATTAAGTATATATGTGCTCAGAGACTTTTATTTGTACTTGTAAATGTAAGTATTTATTAAGTATATATGTGCTCAGAGACTTTTATTTGTACTTGTAAATGTAAGTATTTATTAAGTATATATGTGCTCAGAGACTTTTATTTGTACTTGTAAATGTAAGTATTTATTAAGTATATATGTGTTCAGAGACTTTTATTTGTACTTGTAAATGTAAGTATTTATTAAGTATATATGTGCTCAGAGACTTTTATTTGTACTTGTAAATGTAAGTATTTATTAAGTATATATGTGTTCAGAGACTTTTATTTGTACTTGTAAATGTAAGTATTTATTAAGTATATATGTGCTCAGAGACTTTTATTTGTACTTGTAAATGTAAGTATTTATTAAGTTTATATGTGCTCAGAGACTTTTATTTGTACTTGTAAATGTAAGTATTTATTAAGTATATATGTGCTCAGAGACTTTTATTTGTACTTGTAAATGTAAGTATTTATTAAGTATATATGTGTTCAGAGACTTTTATTTGTACTTGTAAATGTAAGTATTTATTAAGTATATATGTGTTCAGAGACTTTTATTTGTACTTGTAAATGTAAGTATTTATTAAGTATATATGTGCTCAGAGACTTTTATTTGTACTTGTAAATGTAAGTATTTATTAAGTATATATGTGTTCAGAGACTTTTATTTGTACTTGTAAATGTAAGTATTTATTAAGTATATATGTGTTCAGAGACTTTTATTTGTACTTGTAAATGTAAGTATTTATTATGTATATATGTGCTCAGAGACTTTTATTTGTACTTGTAAATGTAAGTATTTATTAAGTATATATGTGTTCAGAGACTTTTATTTGTACTTGTAAATGTAAGTATTTATTATGTATATATGTGTTCAGAGACTTTTATTTGTACTTGTAAATGTAAGTATTTATTAAGTATATATGTGTTCAGAGACTTTTATTTGTACTTGTAAATGTAAGTATTTATTATGTATATATGTGTTCAGAGACTTTTATTTGTACTTGTAAATGTAAGTATTTATTAAGTATATATGTGTTCAGAGACTTTTATTTGTACTTGTAAATGTAAGTATTTATTAAGTATATATGTGTTCAGAGACTTTTATTTGTACTTGTAAATGTAAGTATTTATTATGTATATATGTGTTCAGAGACTTTTATTTGTACTTGTAAATGTAAGTATTTATTAAGTATATATGTGCTCAGAGACTTTTATTTGTACTTGTAAATGTAAGTATTTATTAAGTATATATGTGTTCAGAGACTTTTATTTGTACTTGTAAATGTAAGTATTTATTAAGTATATATGTGTTCAGAGACTTTTATTTGTACTTGTAAATGTAAGTATTTATTAAGTATATATGTGTTCAGAGACTTTTATTTGTACTTGTAAATGTAAGTATTTATTAAGTATATATGTGTTCAGAGACTTTTATTTGTACTTGTAAATGTAAGTATTTATTATGTATATATGTGTTCAGAGACTTTTATTTGTACTTGTAAATGTAAGTATTTATTAAGTATATATGTGCTCAGAGACTTTTATTTGTACTTGTAAATGTAAGTATTTATTAAGTATATATGTGCTCAGAGACTTTTATTTGTACTTGTAAATGTAAGTATTTATTAAGTATATATGTGCTCAGAGACTTTTATTTGTACTTGTAAATGTAAGTATTTATTAAGTATATATGTGCTCAGAGACTCACAGACTTGACCTCCGTCTTCTTGCTCTTCCTCAGCGTGACGTAGGAGGCGATGGTCGTGGACTCGGGTCGGTTCTTGGGAGACTTGGTTCTGGGCGGGACGATGCCGACCGGGTACGGCGGCGCCGCTGCTGGACAGAGACGTCTTCAGGGACGGAAGACAAACTGGACGAGGAGGAGGAAGGAAGTCAAACCTTTGGAGGAGACGCCTCTGTGAGCCTCGCCGGCGTCCATCTTGTCTTCGCCGGTGACCTCGTCCACCTCCTCCTTCACCGTGGTGAGTTCAGGCTCGCTCTTGTAGAGTCGGTAATCTGGAGCCTGCTGTGAGGAGGTGTACTTTGAGTTATATATATATATATATATATATATATATATACATTATACGTCGATGGACATTTTAAATGTTGACACTTGGATTTATTTCACCGAAATGTTTTTAAACAATTTGATTATATTATTTCTTTATTGATTTATTTGTTAATGATTGCATTAAAAAATAGGTTTTAAAGTTTGATATTCTAATCCATAAAAATGAATTACATTGAATTATTATTTTTTTTTTTAATAGTTAAATTAAAAATAATAATTAATTAATTAATTAAATTTACTCATAGAGTTTAATATTCGTATTCAAATAATTAAAACATTTCGTATCTAAACTCAATATTTTAAATTCAATATATAAATGTTGATATAATAAGAGTCTCCAGACTAAAGCAACAGAGCTCAGAGCTAATGGATCAAACTTTCATCCAATCATACGACGCACAGACGGTCATGTGACGACGTAGAAGCTCACGATCAAGTCGCTCGGTGATCTGTTGCTTTTGTCTGCTGACACTTTATATTTTAAATTGAATTTAAAACTGTATTGAACTCAGAGACGTCATTTTTTAACGATTGTAATTATAATATCAAATTAAATTGAATTATTTTTTATATTTCAACTATAAAAATGTAAATATAGAAATGATTATAACAATAAAAATCCTTTAAAAGCAACCATTCAATGAATAAATCCAAGTGTGGCGTGGAAGTGTTAATGACATGCGTCAACACAAGGGGGCGCCAGACACGAGCGAGGGGTCCCACGATGGAGGTGAGAAAACGATGGATGTCGTGGGATGTTTGACGACAAAAACCGTCGCCGTGACGACGGTTCTTACGCTGTGCGCTCCGTTACGAGGGCCCGGCTTACGGTCCGGCGCCGCTCGCCCGCCCGGGCCGGCGTGGTGGTGGGGGGGCACTACGGGGGGGCGCTCTGCCGTGTAGTAGTACTGGGGGAGGGGCGGGCGGGGGGGCACCTCGGTGGGAGGAGCCAGAGACGTCGCTGTCTGTTGACAGCAACAACAAGTCTTCTTAACGCCACAGGGGGCGACGCTGAGCACGTGACCCTTGACCCTCAGACACAAACGCGACCATGTCAGGACGTCTCACCTCGTTCTTCTGCTGGCTGGACAGAGGTTTGGATCCAGGAAGACCTGGACACACAAACATGAGCTGAACGACACATACACAAGACGTGTGCGTTACTATGGTAACGGCACTCACTGTTGTCCGAGCTCCGCTGAGGTTTGTTTTTACTCAGAGCCTCCATCACGTCCTGGATCCTCCACAACTCCTTCTGGATCTGGATGTGCTGCTGACTGGGAGGCTCCGTCTGACACACCAGGAGCATTAGTGTGTGTGTGTGAGTGTGTGTTAGTGTGTGTGTGTTGTCAGGGAATTTGTGTGTCATTTTCTGTGCAAGTGACAGTGTGATTGTTGTGTGTGTGAATGTGTAAATGTGTGTGAGGGAGAAAGAGCATGTGTGTGTATTACGTGAATGTGTAGATGTGTGTGTGCATTGATTAGTGTGTGTGTTTATGTGTGTGAATTCTGTGTGTGTGCATGTGTATGTTTGTAAGAGTCCATTGTGTTTGTATAAATGTGTGTATCAGTGTGGGTAAATCCACAAGTTAGTGTGCATGTGTGGGTATGCATGTTCGTGAATGTGTGCATAAATGTATGTGTGTGTATATTATTGTGTTTGTGTGTATATGTGTGTTTGAGTTCATTGCTTGAATGTTTTTATCTGTAAATGTTTGTGTAAATGTGAGTGTTTGTGTTTATATCTCCGTCTGTGTATATCTAAGTGTGTATATATATGTAAGTGTTTGTGTTTAAGTCTGCGTGTATATGTGTGTTTGTATATATACGTGAGAGTTTGTGTTTATATCTGTGTGTTTGTATATCTAAGTGTGTGTTTGTGAGTCAGTGTCTATACGTGTGTTTGTATATATACGTGAGTGTTTGTGTTTATAAGTATGTGTGTGTTTGAGTCTGTGTTTATATGTACGTGTTTGTGAGTCTGTGTGTATATGTGTGTGTTTGTGAGTCTATGTGTATATATTGTGTTAATATCTCTGTGTGTGTACGTGAGTCTGTCTGTATATGTACATGTGTGTTTGTGAGTCTGTGTGTATATGTCTGTGTGTATATGTCTGTTTGTGAATCTGTGTTTGTGAGTCTGTGTGTATATGTCTGTGTGTATATGTCTGTTTGTGAGTCTGTGTTTGTGAGTCTGTGTGTGTTTGTGTGTGTGTGAAATATACCTGAGGACTTCCCAGAGCCTCCAGTTGTTCCAGGAGGTCGGACTTTGCGAGAGAAACGTCAGTTTCCAGGCGATCGTAGTCGATCCAGGATCTTTCCAGCTCCTGACACACAACACAACATTAGTGTGTGTCACTCACCGTGCTGACACACACAACACAACATTAGTGTGTGTCACTCACCGTGCTGACACACACATCACAACAAGAGTGTGTAGTTTCTAGTGTGTATCACTCACCGTGCTGACACACACAACACAACAAGAGTGTGTAGTTTCTAGTGTGTATCACTCACTGTGCTGACACACACAACACAACACGAGTGTGTAGTTTCTAGTGTGTATCACTCACAGTGCTGACACACACATCACAACACGAGTGTGTAGTTTCTAGTGTGTATCACTCACAGTGCTGACACACACAACACAACAAGAGTGTGTAGTTTCTAGTGTGTATCACTCACAGTGCTGACACACACATCACAACACGAGTGTGTAGTTTCTAGTGTATCACTCACAGTGCTGACACACACATCACAACACGAGTGTGTAGTTTCTAGTGTATCACTCACAGTGCTGACACACACAACACAACAAGAGTGTGTAGTTTCTAGTGTGTATCACTCACAGTGCTGACACACACATCACAACACGAGTGTGTAGTTTCTAGTGTGTATCACTCACCGTGCTGACACACACATCACAACACGAGTGTGTAGTTTCTAGTGTGTATCACTCACCGTGCTGACACACACATCACAACACGAGTGTGTAGTTTCTAGTGTGTATCACTCACAGTGCTGACACACACATCACAACACGAGTGTGTAGTTTCTAGTGTGTATCACTCACCGTGCTGACACACACATCACAACACGAGTGTGTAGTTTCTAGTGTATATCACTCACAGTGCTGACACACACATCACAACACGAGTGTGTAGTTTCTAGTGTGTATCACTCACAGTGCTGACACACACATCACAACACGAGTGTGTAGTTTCTAGTGTGTATCACTCACCGTGCTGACACACACATCACAACACGAGTGTGTAGTTTCTAGTGTGTATCACTCACAGTGCTGACACACACATCACAACACGAGTGTGTAGTTTCTAGTGTGTATCACTCACCGTGCTGACACACACATCACAACAAGAGTGAGTAGTTTCTAGTGTATCACTCACAGTGCTGACACACACAACACAACAAGAGTGTGTAGTTTCTAGTGTATCACTCACAGTGCTGACACACACATCACAACACGAGTGTGTAGTTTCTAGTGTGTATCACTCACCGTGCTGACACACACATCACAACACGAGTGTGTAGTTTCTAGTGTGTATCACTCACCGTGCTGACACACACATCACAACACGAGTGTGTAGTTTCTAGTGTGTATCACTCACAGTGCTGACACACACATCACAACACGAGTGTGTAGTTTCTAGTGTGTATCACTCACAGTGCTGACACACACATCACAACACGAGTGTGTAGTTTCTAGTGTGTATCACTCACCGTGCTGACACACACATCACAACACGAGTGTGTAGTTTCTAGTGTGTATCACTCACAGTGCTGACACACACATCACAACACGAGTGTGTAGTTTCTAGTGTGTATCACTCACCGTGCTGACACACACATCACAACAAGAGTGAGTAGTTTCTAGTGTATCACTCACAGTGCTGACACACACAACACAACAAGAGTGTGTAGTTTCTAGTGTATCACTCACAGTGCTGACACACACATCACAACACGAGTGTGTAGTTTCTAGTGTGTATCACTCACCGTGCTGACACACACATCACAACACGAGTGTGTAGTTTCTAGTGTGTATCACTCACCGTGCTGACACACACATCACAACACGAGTGTGTAGTTTCTAGTGTGTATCACTCACCGTGCTGACACACACATCACAACACGAGTGTGTAGTTTCTAGTGTGTATCACTCACAGTGCTGACACACACATCACAACACGAGTGTGTAGTTTCTAGTGTGTATCACTCACAGTGCTGACACACACATCACAACACGAGTGTGTAGTTTCTAGTGTGTATCACTCACCGTGCTGACACACACATCACAACAAGAGTGAGTAGTTTCTAGTGTATCACTCACAGTGCTGACACACACAACACAACAAGAGTGTGTAGTTTCTAGTGTATCACTCACAGTGCTGACACACACATCACAACACGAGTGTGTAGTTTCTAGTGTGTATCACTCACCGTGCTGACACACACATCACAACACGAGTGTGTAGTTTCTAGTGTGTATCACTCACCGTGCTGACACACACATCACAACACGAGTGTGCAGTTTCTAGTGTGTATCACTCACCGTGCTGACACACACATCACAACACGAGTGTGTAGTTTCTAGTGTGTATCACTCACAGTGCTGACACACACATCACAACACGAGTGTGTAGTTTCTAGTGTTTATCACTCACCGTGCTGACAAACACATCACAACACGAGTGTGTAGTTTCTAGTGTGTATCACTCACAGTGCTGACACACACATCACAACACGAGTGTGTAGTTTCTAGTGTGTATCACTCACAGTGCTGACACACACATCACAACACGAGTGTGTAGTTTCTAGTGTGTATCACTCACAGTGCTGACACACACATCACAACACGAGTGTGTAGTTTCTAGTGTGTATCACTCACAGTGCTGACACACACATCACAACACGAGTGTGTAGTTTCTAGTGTGTATCACTCACCGTGCTGACACACACAACACAACAAGAGTGTGTAGTTTCTAGTGTGTATCACTCACCGTGCTGACACACACAACACAACAAGAGTGTGTAGTTTCTAGTGTGTATCACTCACCGTGCTGACACACACATCACAACACGAGTGTGTAGTTTCTAGTGTGTATCACTCACAGTGCTGACCCGGCTCAGCTCGCGGCAGGTACTAAGGAGTCCGTTCTGCAGGACGTCTCTCTGCTGGACTAGACTCTGAGCAGCTGCAGAGTCTGAGCTCTGTTCGCTCAGTTCCTGACTGGCCGACAGCAGCGCCGTCTCCAGAGTGTGCTGCAGAGTTACACACATTTAAAAATGTTGAACAATACAAACACAATCATGTCAGACTATATTTTATTGTCAAAAACAAACCTTTTCTCTGTGCAGCTGCTGCAGCTTCTCCTCCAACTGTCGCACACTCTTGTCCTGCTCACACAAGCGGCTCAGTTTGGTCTGAAGACACACAAACATGACCATCATAAACACACACAGATCAACATGACTATCATAAACACACACAGTTCAACATGACTATCATAAACACACACAGTTCAACGTGACCATCATTAACACACACTTCAACGTGACTATCATCAACACACACAGTTCAACATGACTATCATAAACACACACAGCTCAACACGACTATCATAAACACACACAGTTCAACGTGACTATCATCAACACACAGTTTAACGTGACTATCATAAACACACACAGTTCAACATGACTATCATCAACACACACAGTTCAACATGACTATCATAAACACACACAGTTCAACGTGACTATCATAAACACACACAGTTCAACGTGACTATCATAAACACACACAGTTCAACGTGACTATCATCAACACACACAGTTCAACGCAACTATCATAAAACACACACTTCAACACGACTATCATACACACACACAGTTCAACATGACCATCATTAACACACACACAGTTCAACACGACTATCATAAACACACATTGACAGTTGAATATGACAGTAAACATAATATAAACATGGAACACGATATAAACATGGAACACAATATAAACATGGAACATGATAAAACATGGAACATGATAAAACATGGAACATGATATAAACATGGAACATGATAAAACATGGAACATGATATAAACATGGAACACGATATAAACATGGAACATGATAAAACATGGAACATGATATAAACATGGAACACGATATAAACATGGAACATGATAAAACATGGAACACGATATAAACATGGAACATGATAAAACATGGAACATGATATAAACATGGAACATGATATAAACATGGAACATGATATAAACATGGAACATAATATAAACATGGAACATGATAAAAACATGGAACACGATATAAACATGGGACACGATATAAACATGGAACACGATATAAACATGGAACATGATATAAACATGGAACATGATATAAACATGGAAAATAATAAAAACATGGAACACGATATAAACATGGAACACGATATAAACATGGAACATGATATAAACATGGAACATGATATAAACATGGAACACGATATAAACATGGAACATGATAAAAACATGGAACATGATATAAACATGGAACACGATATAAACATGGAACATGATAAAAACATGGGACACGATTTAAACATGAAACACGATATAAACATGGAACAGGATATAAACATGGAAAATAATAAAAACATGGAACACGATATAAACATGGAACATGATATAAACATGGAACACGATATAAACATGGAACACGATATAAACATGGAACACGATATAAACATGGAACACGATATAAACATGGAAAATAATAAAAACATGGGACACGATATAAACATGGAACACGATATAAACATGGAACATGATATAAACATGGAACACGATATAAACATGGAACATGATAAAAACATGGAACATGATAAAAACATGGAACACGATATAAACATGGAACATGATAAAAACATGGAACACGATATAAACATGGAACATGATATAAACATGGAACACAATATAAACATGGAACAAGATAAAAACATGGAACACGATATAAACATGGAACATGATAAAAACATGGAACACGATATAAACATGGAACATGATATAAACATGGAACACGATATAAACATGGAACACGATATAAACATGGAACATGATAAAAACATGGAACATGATAAAAACATGGAACACGATATAAACATGGAACACGATATAAACATGGAACATGATAAAAACATGGAACATGATATAAACAGGATCAGGACTCACGTCAGTATCGACCTCTTCACTGATCTTCGAGACTGAAACTTCTTTAAATTCCTCTGGACTCTGGACCTGCACACAAGAACAAGAAGTGACCACCAGAGGGCGACACACATCGAGAGGACGAGGCGAGTCTAAACCAAAATAATCTTCCTCGTCCTCCCAGAACATGATTCCAGTGTCAGAGCACCAGGCGTTCATTGTTGCTAGTTCTTCATTTATCTTGTTGTTGTTTATGACAACACGATATATGTTGTTTATGACAACAACAACAACAACAACAGGAGGAATCATTCAGAGAAGACGAGTCATGACCATGATCATGCCATGATGTCACAAAACTATCAAAACATGTGACGATATGAAGGACAAATATATGAAATTATAAACAAGTGCACAACAAAACATTTACAACAAAAACAATTATATAAAAAATTGTGCGTGGAAGATGTAAAATAAAGAACACTAAAGTTAAAAACAGATGTAAAATAAAGAACACTAAAGTTAAAAACAGATGTAAAATAAAGAACACTAAAGTTAAAAACAGATGTAAAATAAAGAACACTAAAGTTAAAAATAGATGTAAAATAAAGAACACTAAAGATAAAAACGGATGTAAAATAAAGAACACTAAAGTTAAAAACGGATGTAAAATAAAGAACACTAAAGTTAAAAACGGATGTAAAATAAAGAACACTAAAGTTAAAAACAGATTTAAAATAAAGAACACTAAAGTTAAAAATAGATGTAAAATAAAGAACACTAAAGTTAAAAACAGATGTAAAATAAAGAACACTAAAGTTAAAAAAGGGATGTAAAATAAAGAACACTAAAGTTAAAAATAGATGTAAAATAAAGAACACTAAAGTTAAAAACAGATGTAAAATAAAGAACACTAAAGTTAAAAACGGATGTAAAATAAAGAACACTAAAGTTAAAAATAGATGTAAAATAAAGAACACTAAAGTTAAAAACGGATGTAAAATAAAGAACACTAAAGTTAAAAATAGATGTAAAATAAAGAACACTAAAGATAAAAACGGATGTAAAATAAAGAACACTAAAGTTAAAAACGGATGTAAAATAAAGAACACTAAAGTTAAAAACGGATGTAAAATAAAGAACACTAAAGTTAAAAACAGATTTAAAATAAAGAACACTAAAGTTAAAAATAGATGTAAAATAAAGAACACTAAAGTTAAAAACAGATGTAAAATAAAGAACACTAAAGTTAAAAAAGGGATGTAAAATAAAGAACACTAAAGTTAAAAATAGATGTAAAATAAAGAACACTAAAGTTAAAAACAGATGTAAAATAAAGAACACTAAAGTTAAAAACGGATGTAAAATAAAGAACACTAAAGTTAAAAATAGATGTAAAATAAAGAACACTAAAGTTAAAAACGGATGTAAAATAAAGAACACTAAAGTTAAAAACAGATGTAAAATAAAGAACACTAAAGTTAAAAACGGATGTAAAATAAAGAACACTAAAGTTAAAAACGGATGTAAAATAAAGAACACTAAAGTTAAAAATAGATGTAAAATAAAGAACACTAAAGATAAAAACGGATGTAAAATAAAGAACACTAAAGTTAAAAACGGATGTAAAATAAAGAACACTAAAGTTAAAAACAGATGTAAAATAAAGAACACTAAAGTTAAAAACGGATGTAAAATAAAGAACACTAAAGTTAAAAACAGATGTAAAATAAAGAACACTAAAGTTAAAAACGGATGTAAAATAAAGAACGCTAAAGTTAAAAACGGATGTAAAATAAAGAACACTAAAGTTAAAAACAGATGTAAAATAAAGAACACTAAAGTTAAAAACGGATGTAAAATAAAGAACACTAAAGTTAAAAACAAATAAAGAACACTAAAGTTAAAAACGGATGTAAAATAAAGAACACTAAAGTTAAAAACAAATAAAGAACACTAAAGTTAAAAACGGATGTAAAATAAAGAACACTAAAGTTAAAAACAAATAAAGAACACTAAAGTTAAAAACAAATAAAGAACACTAAAGTTAAAAACGGATGTAAAATAAAGAACGCTAAAGTTAAAAACAAATAAAGAACACTAAAGTTAAAAACGGAAGTAAAATAAAGAACACTAAAGTTAAAAACGGAAGTAAAATAAAGAACACTAAAGTTAAAAACGGATGTAAAATAAAGAACACTAAAGTTAAAAACAGATGTAAAATAAAGAACACTAAAGTTAAAAACAGATGTAAAATAAAGAACACTAAAGTTAAAAACGGATGTAAAATAAAGAACACTAAAGTTAAAAACAAATAAAGAACACTAAAGTTAAAAACGGAAGTAAAATAAAGAACACTAAAGTTAAAAACGGAAGTAAAATAAAGAACACTAAAGTTAAAAACGGATGTAAAATAAAGAACACTAAAGTTAAAAACAGATGTAAAATAAAGAACACTAAAGTTAAAAACAAATAAAGAACACTAAAGTTAAAAACAGATGTAAAATAAAGAACACTAAAGCTAAAAACGGATGTAAAATAAAGAACACTAAAGTTAAAAACGGATGTAAAATAAAGAACACTAAAGTTAAAAACAAATAAAGAACACTAAAGTTAAAAACAGATGTAAAATAAAGAACACTAAAGTTAAAAACAAATAAAGAACACTCAAGTTAAAAACAGATGTAAAATAAAGAACACTAAAGTTAAAAACAGATGTAAAATAAAGAACACTAAAGTTAAAAACGGATGTAAAATAAAGAACACTAAAGTTAAAAACGGATGTAAAATAAAGAACACTAAAGTTAAAAACAAATAAAGAACACTAAAGTTAAAAACAGATGTAAAATAAAGAACACTAAAGTTAAAAACAAATAAAGAACACTAAAGTTAAAAACGGATGTAAAATAAAGAACACTAAAGTTAAAAACGGATGTAAAATAAAGAACACTAAAGTTAAAAACAGATGTAAAATAAAGAACACTAAAGTTAAAAACGGATGTAAAATAAACAACACTAAAGTTAAAAACAAATAAAGAACACTAAAGTTAAAAACAGATGTAAAATAAAGAACACTAAAGTTAAAAACAAATAAAGAACACTAAAGTTAAAAACGGATGTAAAATAAAGAACACTAAAGTTAAAAACGGATGTAAAATAAAGAACACTAAAGTTAAAAACAGATGTAAAATAAAGAACACTAAAGTTAAAAACAGATGTAAAATAAAGAACACTAAAGTTAAAAACGGATTTAAAATAAAGAACACTAAAGTTAAAAACAGATGTAAAATAAAGAACACTAAAGTTAAAAACGGATGTAAAATAAAGAACACTAAAGTTAAAAACAGATGTAAAATAAAGAACACTAAAGTTAAAAACGGATGTAAAATAAAGAACACTAAAGTTAAAAACGGATGCAAAATAAAGAACACTAAAGTTAAAAACGGATGTAAAATAAAGAACACTAAAGTTAAAAACGGATGTAAAATAAAGAACACTAAAGTTAAAAACGGATGTAAAATAAAGAACACTAAAGTTAAAAACGGATGTAAAATAAAGAACACTAAAGTTAAAAACGGATGTAAAATAAATAACACTAAAGTTAAAAACGGATGTAAAATAAATAACACTAAAGTTAAAAACGGATGTAAAATAAAGAACACTAAAGTTAAAAACGGATGCAAAATAAAGAACACTAAAGTTAAAAACGGATGTAAAATAAAGAACACTAAAGTTAAAAACGGATGTAAAATAAAGAACACTAAAGTTAAAAACGGATGTAAAATAAAGGACACTAAAGTTAAAAACGGATATAAAATAAAGAACACTAAAGTTGAAAACTGATATAAAATAAAGAACACTAAAGTTGAAAACTGATATAAAATAAAGAACACTAAAGTTAAAAACTGATATAAAATAAAGAACACTAAAGTTAAAAACGGATGTTAAATAAAGAACACTAAAGTTAAAAACGGATGTAAAATAAAGAACACTAAAGTTGAAAACGGATATAAAATAAAGAACACTAAAGTTGAAAACTGATATAAAATAAAGAACACTAAAGTTGAAAACTGATATAAAATAAAGAACACTAAAGTTAAAAACAGATGTAAAATAAAGAACACTAAAGTTAAAAACAGATGTAAAATAAAGAACACTAAAGTAAAAAACTGATATAAAATAAAGAACACTAAAGTTAAAAACTGATATAAAATAAAGAACACTAAAGTTAAAAACAGATGTAAAATAAAGAACACTAAAGTAAAAAACTGATATAAAATAAAGAACACTAAAGTTAAAAAACAGATGTAAAATAAAGAACACTAAAGTTAAAAACAGATGTAAAATAAAGAACACTAAAGTTAAAAACGGATGTAAAATAAAGAACACTAAAGTTAAAAACGGATGTAAAATAAAGAACACTAAAGTTAAAAACGGATGTAAAATAAAGAACACTAAAGTTAAAAACGGATGTAAAATAAAGAACACTAAAGTTAAAAACGGATGTAAAATAAAGAACACTAAAGTTAAAAACGGATGTAAAATAAAGAACACTAAAGTGAGGGATATGATGTGCAGATGGAGAACACGAGTCATGCTCTGCAGGTCAATGGTTTCAAAACATGGAGTCGTGATGTTGGACGAGTCTTCAGATCCATGAACATCCAAACAAACAAGTGATGGTTCAGGTGAACTTGATCTGGCTCCGACCCACGGTTCTACCCAGGAACAAACACATTGGTGTCATAGTTCCATCAAGGTGGTTCCTCACAGACCGGAGCCAGATCCAGGTCCAGAGTCTCTTACTTGCTGGTAGAGTTGTGGCCTCGGAGCCGAGTTCTCGATCATAGTGTGGATCATGAAGATCACAGGCTCGTTCTCTTTGGTCTGGCCCAGCGTCCAGGAACACAGAGGACACATGGAGTCATCACCATCATCTT
The DNA here is from genome assembly GCF_982586985.1 of Callionymus lyra. Lineage (NCBI taxonomy): Eukaryota > Metazoa > Chordata > Actinopteri > Syngnathiformes > Callionymidae > Callionymus > Callionymus lyra. The sequence continues at coordinate 4,702,482 of NC_141820.1, read as the reverse complement.
CATCATCTTCATCATCACCATCTTCACCATCTTCACCATCTTCATCTTCATCATCACCATCTTCATCATCTTCATCATCACCATCTTCATCATCTTCATCATCTTCATCACCATCTTCACCATCTTCATCATCACCATCTTCATCATCTTCATCATCACCATCATCACCATCTTCATCATCTTCATCATCTTCATCACCATCTTCATCATCACCATCTTCATCATCTTCATCATCACCATCTTCATCACCATCTTCACCATCTTCATCATCACCATCTTCATCATCTTCATCATCACCATCTTCACCATCTTCATCATCACCATCTTCATCATCATCATCATCACCATCTTCATCATCATCATCACCATCTTCATCTTCATCATCATCACCATCACCATCATCACCATCTTCATCATTACCATCATCTTCATCATCACCATCTTCATCATCATCATCATCACCATCTTCATCATCTTCATCATCATCATCATCACCATCATCTTCATCATCTTCATCATCACCATCACCATCTTCATCATCATCATCTTAATCATCACCATCATCACCATCTTCATCATTACCATCATCTTCATCATCACCATCTTCATCATCATCATCACCATCTTCATCATCTTCATCTTCATCACCATCTTCATCATCATCTTCATCATCATCACATCTTCATCATCATCTTCATCATCATCATCATCTTCATCATCTTCATCATCACCATCTTCATCATCATATTCATCATCTTCATCATCACCATCTTCATCATCATCATCTTCACCATCTTCATCTTCACCATCTTCACCATCTTCATCATCACCATCATCTTCATCATCATATTCATCATCACCATCATCTTCATCATCATCATCTTCATCTTCATCATCTCCATCATCATCACCATCATCTTCATCATCATCACCATCTTCATCACAATCATTACCATCATCTTCATCATCATCTCCATCATCATCATCATCATCATCATCCTCTTCATCATCACCATCATCTTCATCATCTTAATCATCACCATCTTCATCATCATCATCATCACCATCATATTCATCATCACCATCTTCATCATCACCATCTTCATCTTCACCATCATCTTCATCTTCACCATCATCATTTTCATAATCATTATTATAATCTTCATAATCTTCATCCTCCTAATCCACTACACTATCAAAACACCAGAGTCAAGTACTGGACAATACTACACATATATACTTGTTACTACAGCATCACAACACCAGAGTCAAGTACTAGACAATACTACACATATATATTTGTTACTACACTATCACAACACCAGAGTCAAGTACTGGACAATACCACACATATATACTTGTTACTACAGCATCACAACACCAGAGTCAAGTACTAGACAATACCACACATATATACTTGTAACTACACTATCACAACACCAGAGTCAAGTACTGGACAATACTACACATATATACTTGTTACTACACTATCACAACACCAGAGTCAAGTACTGGACAATACTACACATATATACTTGTTACTACACTATCACAACACCAGAGTCAAGTACTGGACAATACTACACATATATACTTGTTACTACACTATCACAACACCAGAGTCAAGTACTAGACAATACTACACATATGTCCTTGTTACTACACTATCACAACACCAGAGTCAAGTACTGGACAATACTACACATATATACTTGTTACTACACTATCACAACACCAGAGTCAAGTACTGGACAATACTACACATATATACTTGTTACTACACTATCACAACACCAGAGTCAAGTACTAGACAATACCACACATATATACTTGTAACTACACTATCACAACACCAGAGTCAAGTACTGGACAATACTACACATATATACTTGTTACTACACTATCACAACACCAGAGTCAAGTACTGGACAATACTACACATATATACTTGTTACTACACTATCACAACACCAGAGTCAAGTACTGGACAATACTACACATATATACTTGTTACTACACTATCACAACACCAGAGTCAAGTACTAGACAATACTACACATATGTCCTTGTTACTACACTATCACAACACCAGAGTCAAGTACTGGACAATACTACACATATATACTTGTTACTACACTATCAGAACACCAGAGTCAAGTACTAGACAATACTACACATATGTCCTTGTTACTACACTATCACAACACCAGAGTCAAGTACTGGACAATACTACACATATATACTTGTTACTACACTATCACAACACCAGAGTCAAGTACTGGACAATACTACACATATATACTTGTTACTACACTATCACAACACCAGAGTCAAGTACTGGACAATACTACACATATATACTTGTTACTACACTATCACAACATCAGAGTCAAGTACTGGACAATACTACACATATATACTTGTTACTACACTATCACAACACCAGAGTCAAGTACTGGACAATACTACACATATATACTTGTTACTACACTATCACAACACCAGAGTCAAGTACTGGACAATACTACACATATATACTTGTTACTACACTATCACAACACCAGAGTCAAGTACTGGACAATACCACACATATATACTTGTTACTACACTATCACAACACCAGAGTCAAGTACTGGACAATACTACACATATATACTTGTTACTACACTATCACAACACCAGAGTCAAGTACTGGACAATACTACATATATATACTTGTTACTACACTATCACAACACCAGAGTCAAGTACTGGACAATACTACACATATATACTTGTTACTACACTATCACAACACCAGAGTCAAGTACTGGACAATACTACACATATATACTTGTTACTACACTATCACAACACCAGAGTCAAGTACTAGACAATACTACACATATGTCCTTGTTACTACACTATCACAACACCAGAGTCAAGTACTGGACAATACTACACATATATACTTGTTACTACACTATCACAACACCAGAGTCAAGTACTGGACAATACTACACATATATACTTGTTACTACACTATCACAACACCAGAGTCAAGTACTAGACAATACTACACATATGTCCTTGTTACTACACTATCACAACACCAGAGTCAAGTACTGGACAATACTACACATATATTCTTGTTACTACACTATCACAACATCAGAGTCAAGTACTGGACAATACTACACATATATACTTGTTACTACACTATCACAACACCAGAGTCAAGTACTGGACAATACTACACATATATACTTGTTACTACACTATCACAACACCAGAGTCAAGTACTGGACAATACTACACATATATACTTGTTACTACACTATCACAACACCAGAGTCAAGTACTGGACAATACCACACATATATACTTGTTACTACACTTGTGATAGTGTAGTATATATATTTATATACTTGTTACTACACTATCACTGTATATCATATCCTTGTATTGTGATACTTTTAACACACTCTATACACACACAGTATAACATTTGTTGGTAAAATGATGACAGTTCTTTGAACAGGTTTACTGTAGTTTGACATCAGTGAGGAACACAGTGAGGAACACAGTGAGGAACAGTGAGATCTTGTTAGCAGAAGAATCTACAGACGTGTCCATCAGACGTGTTACTGGAGGTGAAGCAGCATGAAGGTGAAAGAAAGTGTTTGAAGAGACGACGATCGTTCTTGTCATGACTCATCAGATCAGGAGCATCTTATCGCTCATATATCAAAGAAATACACTTGGTTATTAATAAGAGCTTTAAAGATGTCATATTATTTCATTCTAGTTTTCTTCAGAACTTCTTTTTGATTTTTGATTCATTTATTTTTACTGATTTTCATTTAAAATACACCGGAAGTTATAACATGTGTATCTATTTAATATATTAAATAAAAGTATTTATTTAAAAACAAAACAAAAACAGTTTGATATTCTAATTCCAATACATCTAAATAAATTTGTAAATTTAATATTGAATTTAAAAATGATGATTTAAAAAGTGTTTTTTGAATGATTGGAATAAAAACATTAAAGTAAACATGTAAAAATATTTTTAAGATTCAATCGAAAAACAACAATTAACCTTTTAAAAGACAATTTTACTTAATGATTAATAAAAAGTTGCTTAAAGTAACCAAAACATTTCAACAACCAAGGTTTCAACAAATTAAATGTTAAATCAGGTCCGTAGATGACTGGACGGTTGGTTCTGAATCAAAGTAGATTCATGTCGACGTCCTTTAAGATTCCAGTGATAAGATAAGGTTTAACTCAGAGGTTAAGATGGATTGATCCTTTCAAATAAAATCTCTTTAGAAAAAGAGAGAAACACATGCAGACGATGTGTTGTCGATCCTTGTGTTTGTTTAAAAACAATGTGCGTGACCTGCTCGTGTTTGTGTGCGACTCTGTGGTGAATGAGCTGACATGTGTCAATCAATCATGTGTCGAAAGAGCTCCTGACATTTGAAACTACTTGAAACTACGATGGAATCTTTCTCTTAAGGTGATTCTTGACGTGAGCAGTTTCTGACTACGATGATGTTGAGATAAAACCTTTTCCATCGTATGCTGGTGTCCAGCAGTGACTTGTGTGTTGAACAAAACCATAACAATATGTGTATCACAGAAGAATGTGAGATTTTTATAATTTCAGCAAAACATTTATCGACATTTGAAGTATCTTTGAATGTATTTGAATTTGAACAACAACAACATATTAAACCTTCTATTGTTGTTTATCATCTGACGCGCAAATATATCATAGAAAATAAAGTTATTAGGGTTTTATCTGCCTGTGAATTAATCATTGTAAAAATTAAAATGAAGTTTTATTCAAACATTAGCCCAGTAAGAGTTTGTGTGTATAAGACAAAACAATTCAAAATACAATAAAGAATTTGTATCTTTGATTAAATCTTTGTTTCTTTTTTAAAGTGTATTATGTGATAAACATGAGGCACTAGAGTCCCTCATATCAAGGATAAAACATATCTATTAAAATACATCTATTAAAACATATCTATTAACGTGTTTAAATGGATGAGTAAGGCTAATGCTACATTGCTAACGTGGCTAATCCTCTGCTGAAACTTCAGCAAGATTAAGAGATTTATAACCAAAGCTTTATTTAAAACTCATTCAGTATCAACTTCACTTTGAGAAACTATTTTGAAACATGTTTATGTAGATTAGACTGTATCTCAACATAACATAAGCAATACTAAGTAAGTCAGTACTAGCTTTAGCTTTACTCAGATAGCTAGCGTTTGTGCTAACAATGCTACGTTTTATTTGTGGAATTAAACAAAGCTGACATTCATTTATAGTTTATAAATGGATCTAAAGCGTTAAACTTGTATAGTTATCATCAACAACTGGATTCAAACTGACTAGCGTGTAGCAATGTAGCATCTATGCTAACACAACAGAGATGCTAACACTGCTCACAAAACTCCTTTAATCATTTTCTACTTATTCTACTGTATGTTTTGAATAAAGACGTGAATAAAACCTGAGAGCAGACGCGTCCTCACCTGGCTCTCCAGGTAAACAAGGTTCCTCTGAAGGTGATGTGAGAGAACATCAGTCTGCAGGAGAGGCAGAAGAAAGAAGAGAAGGAAGAGATGACAGGGTTAGACACAGAGGGTGAGATCAGAGGATGAAGAGAAGAGATGAATGAAAGAAGGAAGAGAAGGAAGAGATGACAGGGTTAAGAGAAGAATGAAAGAAAGAAGAGATGACAGGGTTAAGAGAAGGAAGAGAAGAATGAAAGAAAGAAGAGATGACAGGGTTAAGAGAAGGAAGAGAAGGATGAAAGCAAGAAGAGATGACAGGGTTAAGAGAAGGAAGAGAAGAATGAAAGAAAGAAGAGATGACAGGGTTAAGAGAAGGAAGAGAAGAATGAAAGAAAGAAGAGAAGGAAGAGATGACAGGGTTAAGAGAAGAATAAAAGAAAGAAGAGATGACAGGGTTAAGAGAAGGAAGAGAAGGATGAAAGCAAGAAGAGATGACAGGGTTAAGAGAAGGAAGAGAAGAATGAAAGCAAGAAGAGATGACAGGGTTAAGAGAAGGAAGAGAAGGATGAAAGCAAGAAGAGATGACAGGGTTAAGAGAAGGAAGAGAAGAATGAAAGAAAGAAGAGATGACAGGGTTAAGAGAAGGAAGAGAAGAATGAAAGAAAGAAGAGATGACAGGGTTAAGAGAAGGAAGAGAAGAATGAAAGAAAGAAGAGATGACAGGGTTAAGAGAAGGAAGAGAAGGATGAAAGAAGGAAAGATGACAGGGTTAAGAGAAGGAAGAGAAGGATGAAAGCAAGAAGAGATGACAGGGTTAAGAGAAGGAAGAGAAGAATGAAAGAAAGAAGAGATGACAGGGTTAAGAGAAGGAAGAGAAGAATGAAAGAAAGAAGAGAAGGAAGAGATGACAGGGTTAAGAGAAGAATGAAAGAAAGAAGAGATGACAGGGTTAAGAGAAGGAAGAGAAGGATGAAAGCAAGAAGAGATGACAGGGTTAAGAGATGGAAGAGAAGAACGAAAGAAAGAAGAGATGACAGGGTTAAGAGAAGGAAGAGAAGAATGAAAGAAAGAAGAGATGACAGGGTTAAGAGAAGGAAGAGAAGGATGAAAGAAGGAAAGATGACAGGGTTAAGAGAAGGAAGAGAAGGATGAAAGCAAGAAGAGATGACAGGGTTAAGAGAAGGAAGAGAAGAATGAAAGAAAGAAGAGATGACAGGGTTAAGAGAAGGAAGAGAAGAATGAAAGAAAGAAGAGAAGGAAGAGATGACAGGGTTAAGAGAAGAATGAAAGAAAGAAGAGATGACAGGGTTAAGAGAAGGAAGAGAAGGATGAAAGCAAGAAGAGATGACAGGGTTAAGAGAAGGAAGAGAAGAATGAAAGAAAGAAGAGATGACAGGGTTAAGAGAAGGAAGAGAAGAATGAAAGAAAGAAGAGATGACAGGGTTAAGAGAAGGAAGAGAAGAATGAAAGAAAGAAGAGATGACAGGGTTAAGAGAAGGAAGAAAGAAGGATGAAAGAAGGAAGAGATGACAGGGTTAAGAGAAGGAAGAGAAGGATGAAAGCAAGAAGAGATGACAGGGTTAAGAGAAGGAAGAGAAGAATGAAAGAAAGAAGAGATGACAGGGTTAAGAGAAGGAAGAGAAGAATGAAAGAAAGAAGAGATGACAGGGTTAAAAGAAGGAAGAGAAGGATGAAAGAAGGAAGAGATGAAAGGGTTAAGAGAAGGAAGAGAAGGATGAAAGAAGGAAGAGATGACAGGGTTAAGAGAAGGAAGAGAAGGATGATAGAAGGAAGAGATGAAAGGGTTAAGAGAAGGAAGAGAAGGATGAAAGAAAGAAGAGATGACAGGGTTAAGAGAAGGAAGAGAAGGATGAAAGAAGGAAGAGATGACAGGGTTAAGAGAAGGAAGAGAAGGATGAAAGAAAGAAGAGATGACAGGGTTAAGAGAAGGAAGAGAAGGATGAAAGAAGGAAGAGATGGATGAAATGATAGTTGATCACAACATTCACTGATGTCTCCTCGTGCACGTGCACAGCTGCAGGTCAAACACACGTGCACTGAAGAACATGTGACTTCTCAGCTCCCAGCATGCAACACGTGAACCACACACACTCATGACACTAGTTGTTAACAACAACACACGTACACACACACACACACACACACCTACACACATACATGTACACACACATGTACACACACACACACATACACACACACACATACATACATCTACACACACACATGCACACGCACACACATACATGTACACACACAAACATGTACAAACCCACACACATGTACACACACGTACACACGTGTACATGCACACACACATGTACACAAACACAGACTTAATCACAGACACACACACAGATGCAGACACAAAGACACACTCAGACACAAACTCACACAATCACAGACACACTCACCTACACACACAAACAAATATACACACACGTACACACATGTATATGCGTACACACACACAAACTCACACAATGACGGACAGACACCTACACACACAAACACATGTACACACATGTACATGCACAAACACTCAGAATGAATCACAGACACACAATCACAGACACACACCTACACACACACAGACATATTTACACACGTACACAAATGCACATATGCACACACAGACACAAACTCACACAATCAAAAGTCTATATTAAGTCGTTCCATGTTTGAAAATGTTTAAGTTCAGTCTAAGAAACAAAGAGTTCACGACACACATCTACACACACATCACATCTACACACACAGATCACATACACATCTGTTGATGTCGTTCATGCAACAAAACACTGACCTTGGGGTTCGGTCCCTCCAGGCCCAGAGCCATGAGTTGAGACACCGTGTGTTCCCTCAGACTGTTGAGTTCGGACTGTTGTCGCCTCAGTTTGATCAGCATCAAGGTCAGTTCCTCGGGCTGCAAACACACAACATCTGACCTCAGTGACAACAACATGACCTCAGTGAGGACAACATGACCTCGGTGTGATGACAACATGACCTCAGTGATGACAACATGACCTCAGTGACGACAACATGACCTCAGTGACGACAACATGACCTCAGTGACGACAACATGACCTCAGTGACGACAACATGACCTCAGTGATGACAACATGACCTCAGTGACCTCAGTGATGACAACAAGACCTCAGTGACCTCAGTGATGACAACATGACCTCAGTGACCTCAGTGATGACAACATGACCTCAGTGATGACAACATGACCTCAGTGACCTCAGTGATGACAACAAGACCTCAGTGACCTCAGTGATGACAACATGACCTCATGACCTTCTCTTGAATTAAATGATCTTTTTTTTCTTCTTATATTTGTTCATCAAATCCACCTTTATTCGTACCACACATTAACATCGACGACAAACTGAAGTAAAGAGCAAATATTATGTTTAGCTTTAATTATAATGTCGCATTTTAACTACACAAAACTATAACTGTCCTTCATTTGTCCTTTGTTTTTTTAACAACTTTAGCGTGAACTGAAATAATATTACGTTGTTGTATTATTATACACCTACTTATTGCATTACCTTCAGAACTAGTTTAGTCAGCTTCATCGTATGATTGAAATAAAAGACACAACTGAAGCGCACAAACACAACACTAATGACTTGTTTAATAATGCAACACAGCTCTTTTGAATACTAAAATATAAAGTAATATTGTGTGCAGAGCACGTACTTGACGTTGTGTGACGCTAACGCTACATCAACATATATCACACCATCATCAGCATATGGTTACATTTTGAGAGAACATTTCTGCACCACAACCACCTCGACCTCCATCTGTGACTTCAAAGATAGTTTTCTACAACAGGAAACTGCTGCCGACGGTTTCCTGTCCCCCGAGAGCGACAGAACTCACCGTCTTGCCCTGCAGCGTCTGAGGGGTGATGGGCGGCGCAGGAAGTCCTGGCGCGATGGATCTGCGGTCGGCCGGGAAGCCGAACTGAGGGAGAGAATCACACGTGAACGACGTCATGGCGTCGGATTGATTTCATCACATGTCGTCAGCGCTCATTCTCGCCCATGATGGCAGCAACTATCAGTCTGGTTCTGCTCCAGGTTTCTGCCTAATTAAAAGGACCTTTTCCTCTTCGCTGTCGCGTTTTCACGTCTCTTTTAATATTTTTACAGTAAAGTACTTTAGATGCGTTTCTAATGATTCAACACGTGAAAGACGATTTTAAACACAAATGAATGTTACGTTTAGATGTTTACTCTACTATATAATATAATAATAATAATAGAATTGTACAAATATGTTTAAAATAAAGTTGAGATATGGATCTGGTGTATTAGTTATTTAATGACTTCATCAGCATGTTATCAGACGTTCATTAAAGTGTAATAGTAATAGTAATTGTGGGTATTATTTAAATTTTATTGCACATTATTCTAGTTGTTCTTGATTGATTTTGAGCTCAGTTTAATTTTGTAGTTACTTAACAGGAAAAATGTTTTCCTTTTTTAAATTATAATATCTTTATTACCGAATATAATTGAGGTTTGAAAGTGACGTTTTAAGGTTCCGAACTCCTGGATAGACTTAAAATATAAATTCATATGAATGAAATTAGTGCAATATTTGATATTTGTGTCTTGAATTGCGATATTAATGCGATATTTTTTCCTTTCACCTAAAAATGTAGCCATGAGTACAGTAGTGTAGGTCCAGGGGTTAAGAAGGAAAACGATGATATTTCTCTTTCGTTTATTTCAACGCTTCGGTGTCGACATGATGGTATAAATATCAAATATTTATTCAAATATATTCAAAAATATCTCTTCTAACGCTCAGTCTCGCTGGACTTGCATCGGTTTCCCGCCAAACTGAGTGATATCAGAGAGGAGCCGCCGGCGTGTCGTGATATCACCAAATCAATAATAAATCCTTGTACACGCACACATTACACTTTATAAATGACGCTAACAACTTAGCTCGTTAGCATACGGTGAAGACGCACACATAACACTTTATAAATGACGCTAACAACTTAGCTCGTTAGCATACGGTGAAGACGCACACATTACACTTTATAAATGACGCTAACAACTTAGCTCGTTAGCATACGGTGAAGACGGACAGGTTTGTTTGGAAGTTCACGATCTTCTAAGAAAACAACTGAGACGAGATGAAAAGTTCTTACAATATGTTGCTTTAACAAAGGAGGTTGAAAGAGACGAGTGACTGGATCACTAGTGTTTGACTAGATCATAAGTTAGTATTACTTCACTGGATCACTAGTGTTTGACTAGATCATAAGTTAGTATTACTTCACTGGATCACTAGTGTTTGACTAGATCACAAGTTAGTATTACTTCACTGGATCACTAGTGTTTGACTAGATCATAAGTTAGTATTACTTCACTGGATCACTAGTGTTTGACTAGATCATAAGTTAGTATTACTTCACTGGATCACTAGTGTTTGACTAGATCATAAGTTAGTATTACTTCACTGGATCACTAGTGTTTGACTAGATCACAAGTTAGTATTACTTCACTGGATCACTAGTGTTTGACTAGATGACAAGTTAGTATTACTTCACTGGATCACTAGTGTTTGACTAGATCATAAGTTAGTATTACTTCACTGGATCACTAGTGTTTGACTAGATCACAAGTTAGTATTACTTCACTGGATCACTAGTGTTTGACTAGATCACAAGTTAGTATTACTTCACTGGATCACTAGTGTTTGACTAGATCATAAGTTAGTATTACTTCACTGGATCACTAGTGTTTGACTAGATCACAAGTTAGTATTACTTCACTGGATCACTAGTGTTTGACTAGATCATAAGTTAGTATTACTTCACTGGATCACTAGTGTTTGACTAGATCACAAGTTAGTATTACTTCACTGGATCACTAGTGTTTGACTAGATCATAAGTTAGTATTACTTCACTGGATCACTAGTGTTTGACTAGATCACAAGTTAGTATTACTTCACTGGATCACTAGTGTTTGACTAGATCATAAGTTAGTATTACTTCACTGGATCACTAGTGTTTGGCTAGATCATAAGTTAGTATTACTTCACTGGATCACTAGTGTTTGACTAGATCACAAGTTAGTATTACTTCCGTCGCCATAGCAACCGAGCCTAACAAGCTGCACAGTTCACAGACGGACGGAGACGTAAACAACAACGAGACATAGAAGTACAAATAGAAAACTTTACAGAACGAGACACTGATTGGTCGAAGTGTGTATTTAAGAAATGTTTGATTTATACGATAAAAAAGGATAAATTATCACATGTTTTCCATATATCGTACGCGCCTATATTTCCGATATATCGTGCAGTTTAACTGATGTTTTTTCATGAGCAACAAAACTGACTCCAAAACTAACCATGAATTAATTGATCAGCAGTTCAACACAATTATAGCAAAATATTTGTTCTATTTATTAAAGTCGTTTAGTTGGTTCTGATTGTTTGCAGCGACGTCATCAACAGCGCGAGCCTGACTTCCATAGGTTGAGTTTACTTAGACGTTCATTTGAATGAATCCACGTCTGCAGGACCAGCAGGTCCACAAGGTTCTGATCCGACAAACAAACCTGAGCAAACAGACCCGAGCGGTTCTGATTAAGAAACATTATTGATGACAAGCGAACACGCCGCTGCTTCCTGTCGTCTCTGCTAATTAGAAAAACAATTCAAGTTTCACGAGACGAAAGCACTCTTTGGTTTGTTTGTTCCACGGATCGCTTCTTAACGAAGTCGCTGCGATGAATAAAGATTTCACTGCAGAACTCAAGGAAAGAAAGTGTTTGGATCGGAAGATAAAACCTGTCGCTGATGAAAAGTACTTATTAAATACTTATTATACAAGTAATAACAGTAAAATTAATTATCATTGTCAAAATGTAACTTTATTTTTTTTTAAGAAAAATTCAAACATTGAAACTTTATAAATCTTATTATTGAAACTTTGTTGATTTTATTTAACATTTAATTATTATGTTGTTCTATAGTTGAATTAAAAAATGTTAATGTTGATTTTTTTTTAAGTTAAATTTTTAATTCATTTTTCTATTTATTTTAATAAAGTTTGATATATTTCCAATAATTCAAAAACTATTTATAACTCGATATTTTCTAATTATGCTCCTTTTCAATTCAATTATTAAACCATTACTTACTATTTTATTGTCATATAATATGTTAAATATATATTTTATATTGAATTTAAAAAACTACAAAATAGTGACAGAAGATGAATTCATTAATTTAGGAATTATATTGTATTATTATTATTTGAATAAGTAAATCAAACTATGTGTACAAAAAAAGAAAAGGAAAATATATATATATATATATATATATATATATATATATTTAAATGTATAATGACAACATTATTATGTTAAATTTCAAAAATGTATTTTTGAAAATGTGAAAATATATTTAAAACAAGATTCATTACGAAGACATTTTTTTTAATGTATTTTCCTAAAACAAATAAACAAATCCAACCTTTCAATAAAGTACTTACTGGACTCATGTATTCAAATGATAATCATTGAAATAAAAAAACTCTAAACGTTTGTTTGGTCCCTGATACGCTTCAACCGAAGATCCTCACAAACCTTGGCCATCTGGGTTCGGTGCCGGCGGTCCAGGGTCCCGTCCCCGGTGAAGACGGGCGAGGAGACCTCGGGGTTCAGGGGGTTCAGGGGCGAGAAGGTGCTGTACGGCGCCAGCGAGCCGTGAGACGGCGACGTGGGGATGGAGTGGGTCACGGCGTGTTCCGAGATGTTCCCCATGGTCTTGGTGCTGGGCAGCGTCCCGTAGTGACCGGCCCCTGACCACAGCACAGTCAGGCGTGTCCTTGAAGGTGTTTCTGGCTCCTCACCTGCAGGGGGCGCCAGGCTGTGGCGCGAGAAGGCCTGCCTCTGCTGCCACTCGTAGAGCTGCCACATGGTGTCGTCCCTCATGGAGCGCCTCTTCTCCGCCGAGGTGCCGGCGCCGGTGGAGGCGGGTCGCAGGGCCCGGTCGTACACGGAGCCGGCCACGCTGCAGATGCTGTCGGGCCTCATCATGCTGTTGCGCGGCAGGGTCCGGTAACCTTCGGGGTAGCGAGGGGTCGCCTGGGGCCGGTGGCTGGGCATGTTCCTGGGTAACGTCTGGTAGGAGGTGACGCTGCCGGAGAACGTTCAGAAGGTCAGAAGGTCACGCGTGGACAACTTTGTACCGTCACGAGACAAGACCTCGTCTCTGGGTCAACGACCTCCACCTCTGCATGTATTTATGGAAGCGTTGACCTTTGACCCAGAGACAACCGAAGGGATACCATAAACACATTTGTTTTACGGGCCTTCGGGTCACCTTGACCCAGAGACAACACAAGGGATACCACAAACACATTTGTTTTACGGGCCTTCGGGTCACCTTGACCCAGAGACAACACAAGGGATACCACAAACACATTTGTTTTACGGGCCTTCGGGTCACCTTGACCCAGAGACAACACAAGGGATACCACAAACACATTTGTTTTACGGGCCTTCGGGTCACCTTGACCCAGAGACAACACAAGGGATACCACAAACACATTTGTTTTACGGGCCTTCGGGTCACCTTGACCCAGAGACAACACCGAGTCTAAGGAATTCAATTTGTATGCATTACATTCATAATGAGGTAAAAGTCATTTATATACGTTACATGAGTAACTAGTTAAAGTCGTATATATTAATTACAAGTTTAAAGATGTAATATTATGACTTTATTCTCATAATTAATCTAATATTATGACTTTAATCTCAAAATAAACGTAATATGACTTTAATTCCTTTAATAAATGTAATATTATGACTTTAATCTCATAAAAAACATAATATTATGACTTTAATCTCATAACAAACATAATATTATGACTTTAATCTCATAACAAACATAATATTATGACTTTAATCTCATAACAAACATAATATTATGACTTTAATCTCATAATAAACATAATATTATGACTTTAATCTCATAACAAACATAATATTATGACTTTAATCTCATAACAAACATAATATTATGACTTTAATCTCATAACAAACATAATATTATGACTTTAATCTCATAATAAACATAATATTATGACTTTAATCTCATAACAAACATAATATTATGACTTTAATCTCATAACAAACATAATATTATGACTTTAATCTCATAATAAACATAATATTATGACTTTAATCTCATAATAAACATAATATTATGACTTTATTCTCATAATTAATCTAATATTATGACTTTAATCTCAAAATAAATGTAATATTATGACTTTAATCTCAAAATAAACGTAATATGACTTTAATTCCTTTAATAAATGTAATATTATTACTTTAATCTCATAATAAACATAATATTACGACTATAATCTCATGATAAACGTAATATTAGGACTTGGATCAGATTAGATTTACTTATAAATCTTCTAACAAATGTAATAGTAAAACAAAGATAATACATCATTAATCTAAAGATATATTTAAGAGGCTCTGATGTTTGTCCTGTAAGAGGTAAAACCCTGAAGACATCGTGACTCACGTCCATGTGTCATCGGGTCGTGCTGAGGAAGAACCAGCAGAACCATCAGAACCATCAGAACCATCAGAACCATCAGAACCATCAGAACCAGCAGAACCATCAGAACCATCAGAACCAGCAGAACCATCAGAACCATCAGAACCAGCAGAACCAGCAGAACCATCAGAACCATCAGAACCAGCAGAACCATCAGAACCAGCAGAACCATCAGAACCATCAGAACCAGCAGAACCACGACTGTCTTCAGACACGTCTGCTCTGACTTTAATGATCAGAGACGTTTAATATTCATGAGTTTGACCTCGTTGACCTCGAGACCAGGTTCAGAACCTTCAGGCGTCACTGAAACACTCTAGTGCTGAGGCTGTGATGGAAGCCATGAGTTCACACAGAGGTCATTCTTGTTTGTTGTTCAAGAGGTCGAGCTGTTGCTTCACAAGAAGAAGTTTCCTCTGATGTCATCTTCAACATGATCCTGAATCATCTCCAGGAACCTTTGAAGTCCATGAGTTTGACCGAGAAAATATCTGACAGATGGTTGTTGAAATATTCATCACTGTCCTCCATCATCTCCCTCAGAGTCACACTGAACCAATGTTCACTCTGGTATCAAACACATGTCAAGGTCGTATGAAGGTCGTATGAAGGTCAAAGAACATCAATTCAATTAAGTACTTGATGGTTAACACAAGTATTTCAAATATAATCATAAAGTAAATCCTGAAGATCATCTGTTGGAAACATGTTTCGCCCTCGGACCGACCTTGAGTACTTCACTGACTCACACATCCCTGACCTTTATGACCCTCATGACCTTGACCCACCTCCTCAACATCAACACAACTATCAACACACGAAAAGAGAAAACTTGTCTCACTGTAGTTTATGATGAATTTATTTTCAGTATTTGTACTTGAGTGTTTATATATACTTGTTACTACACTATCACAACACCAGAGTCAAGTATTGGACAATACTACACATATATCCTTGTTACTACACTATCACAACACCAGAGTCAAGTATTGGACAATACTACACATATATCCTTGTTACTACACTATCACAACACCAGAGTCAAGTACTGGACAATACTACACATATATACTTGTTACTACACTATCACAACACCAGAGTCAAGTACTAGACAATACTACACATATATACTTGTTACTACACTATCACAACACCAGAGTCAAGTACTCAACAATACTACACATATATACTTGTTACTACACTATCACAACACCAGAGTCAAGTACTGGACAATACTACACATGTATACTTGTTACTACACTATCACAACACCAGAGTCAAGTACTGGACAATACTACACATATATACTTGTTACTACACTATCACAACACCAGACTCAAGTACTGGACAATACTACACATATATACTTGTTACTACACTATTACAACACCAGAGTCAAGTATTGGACAATACTACACATATATACTTGTTACTACACTATCACAACACCAGAGTCAAGTACTGGACAATACTACACATATATACTTGTTACTACACTATCACAACACCAGAGTCAAGTACTGGACAATACTACACATATTTACTTGTTACTACACTATCACAACACCAGAGTCAAGTACTGGACAATACTATACATATATACTTGTTACTACACTATCACAACACCAGAGTCAAGTACTGGACAATACTACACATATATACTTGTTACTACACTATCACAACACCAGAGTCAAGTACTGGACAATACTACACATA
This sequence comes from Callionymus lyra, assembly GCF_982586985.1. NCBI lineage: Eukaryota > Metazoa > Chordata > Actinopteri > Syngnathiformes > Callionymidae > Callionymus > Callionymus lyra. Next base: position 4,685,598 of record NC_141820.1, on the reverse strand, counting down.
TATACTTGTTACTACACTATCACAACACCAGAGTCAAGTACTGGACAATACTACACATATACACTTGTTACTACACTATTACAACACCAGAGTCAAGTACTGGACAATACTACACATATATACTTGTTACTACACTATCACAACACCAGAGTCAAGTACTGGACAATACTACACATATATACTTGTTACTACACTATCACAACACCAGAGTCAAGTACTGGACAATACTACACATATATCCTTGTTACTACACTATCACAACACCAGAGTCAAGTATTGGACAATACTACACATATATATCCTTGTTACTACACTATCACAACACCAGAGTCAAGTACTGGACAATACTACACATATATACTTGTTACTACACTATCACAACACCAGAGTCAAGTACTGGACAATACTACACATATATACTTGTTACTACACTATCACAACACCAGAGTCAAGTACTGGACAATACTACACATATATACTTGTTACTACACTATCACAACACCAGAGTCAAGTACTGGACAATACTACACGTATATACGTGTTACTACACCAGAGTCAAGTACTGGACAATACTACACATATATACTTGTTACTACACTATTACAACACCAGAGTCAAGTATTGGACAATACTACACATATATACTTGTTACTACACTATCACAACACCAGAGTCAAGTACTGGACAATACTACACATATATACTTGTTACTACACTATCACAACACCAGAGTCAAGTACTGGACAATACTACACATATTTACTTGTTACTACACTATCACAACACCAGAGTCAAGTACTGGACAATACTATACATATATACTTGTTACTACACTATCACAACACCAGAGTCAAGTACTGGACAATACTACACATATATACTTGTTACTACACTATCACAACACCAGAGTCAAGTACTGGACAATACTACACATATATACTTGTTACTACACTATCACAACACCAGAGTCAAGTACTGGACAATACTACACATATACACTTGTTACTACACTATCACAACACAAGAGTCAAGTACTGGACAATACTACACATATATACTTGTTACTACACCAGAGTCAAGTACTGGACAATACTACACATATATCCTTGTTACTACACTATCACAACACCAGAGTCAAGTACTGGACAATACTACACATATATACTTGTTACTACACTATCACAACACCAGAGTCAAGTACTGGACAATACTACACATATATACTTGTTACTACACTATCACAACACCAGAGTCAAGTACTGGACAATACTACACATATATACTTGTTACTACACTATTACAACACCAGAGTCAAGTACTGGACAATACTACACATATATACTTGTTACTACACTATCACAACACCAGAGTCAAGTACTGGACAATACTACACATATATACTTGTTACTACACTATCACAACACCAGAGTCAAGTACTGGACAATACTACACATATATCCTTGTTACTACACTATCACAACACCAGAGTCAAGTATTGGACAATACTACACATATATATCCTTGTTACTACACTATCACAACACCAGAGTCAAGTACTGGACAATACTACACATATATACTTGTTACTACACTATCACAACACCAGAGTCAAGTACTGGACAATACTACACATATATACTTGTTACTACACTATCACAACACCAGAGTCAAGTACTGGACAATACTACACATATATACTTGTTACTACACTATCACAACACCAGAGTCAAGTACTGGACAATACTACACGTATATACGTGTTACTACACCAGAGTCAAGTACTGGACAATACTACACATATATACTTGTTACTACACTATCACAACACCAGAGTCAAGTACTGGACAATACTACACATATATACTTGTTACTACACTATCACAACACCAGAGTCAAGTACTGGACAATACTACACATATATACTTGTTACTACACTATCACAACACCAGAGTCAAGTACTGGACAATACTACACATATATACTTGTTACTACACTATCACAACAGCAGAGTCAAGTACTGGACAATACTACACATATATACTTGTTACTACAATAAAACAAAGTACAAATTACTTGTAGATATCCTTGTATCAGTCAAACTCTTCACAGACTCTACGATGTGTAGCGTCAATAACTTCACGATAAGAGCAGACGTTGAAATTACACTGAATTATTCTTCCTTCATATCCGCAGCTATCAAGTCTTTTGTTGGTCATTAGTTCAATAAGATGTTTCTTTCATAGACTCGTGTCTCGTGTCCAAACAAACCATCTTCAGCTTCAGAATGAAATGGAGGAAAATTAAATCCACTAAAGTCCAACAACGTCACATTAAGACTAACAAGTATATTGTGTGTTGAAATAAGACCATGTATTGTGTTGACATGTGTCACTCACTGCAGATTATTTTATCTAGTGCAGTAATGTGGGATTTATTTTAATTTTAATAATTCTATATCACATGTTTCATTATTATTGGCCTTTAATTACCATTTGATTTGTGGATTAAAAGACAACAGTTAGCATTATTAGCTACTTAAGCTACAACTAACTTTTAAAATCATTAAATTAACTGAAGAAAAAAACATACATTTCTGAGATTATAATAAAAACGACGGAAAATCTTCTTCTTGAGAGTTTTTCAACTGAAAAGACTAAAGATCTCGGTTCAGGTCCAGAGGGTTGAGACTCACCTGCGGGCGTCGTCGTCCGGGCCTCTGGTCCGGTGAGTCCGGACCCAGTTCTCCAGCTGCTGCATGGAGCTGGTCCTGGACAGACCCGGCTCCTGCTGACCCGGGGCCGGCGTGGCCGTGGCCGTCCGGCACGGGTTCGCCTCCCCCGGGCTGCAGTTGTCGCCCACGACCTCCCCGGCCGCCGACCCGTTGACCTGCGGCGGCTTCTGCAGACCCTGGCGCGAGGCGGACACGGCGGCGGCGATGGCGGCGGCCTGCGCCGGCTGCAGCTTGATGCTGCTGATCCTGGTCAGCGTCCGCTCGCCGCTCGCCTCCCTCGTGAAGCCGTACTTCTCGCCCGCCCTCAGCGTGGCGAACTTCTCGGCGTCCCTCATGGCGGCGTACTTGTCTCCTTCCCGCAGCGTGCTGTACTTCCTCACCTCCTTCAGGGTGCCGTACTTGTCCACCACGTGGACGGTTCCGTACTTGCTCTCCGACTCCCTCAGCGAGATGGAGCGCCTCACGTCCTTCTGAGGGACGTACCTGGGAAGGTCTCGCTGCAGCGTGTGACGATCTCCCACCTTCTGCAGGGCGTACTTCTCGCCGTCCTTCGCCACCAAGTACTTCTCGGCGTCCTTGCTGGGCGCATACTTCTCCTCGCCGCCGCTGTACTTGTCCTCCGCCTTCTGGGCCGCGTACATCTCCAGGTCCCTCTGGATGGCGTACAGGTCGCTGTCCTTCTGCAGCGAGTACTTGTCGCCGTCCTTCCTCAGCTGGTACTTCTCCCCGTCCTTGTGGAACAGGTACTTGTCTCCGTCCCTCTGCAGGGTGTAGCTGACGCCGTCCTTCTTCAGGGACAGCCTCTCCCCGTCCCTCTGCAGGGTGTAGTACTCGCGCTGGCTGTTGTGTCGCTCCAGGCTCTTCTGACGCTTGTCGTCGGCTCGCGTCAGCGAGTGATGTCGCGTGGGCTCGCGGTTCCGCTCGTTGTTCTGGATCTCGGGCCGGGTCAGGGACCTGTGGTTGGTCAGGTTGTTGGAGTCTTGCGGGGAGTGCTGGTCCACTTTCAACTTGTCCAGCCTGAGGAGAAAACACATTTTGACGTTCAAAGATGAAAGATTTGAGACCAGACGACGACAACTTGCATTAAATAAGATTATTTTAATAGTTTTGATTATATAGTTAAGATACAAAGTTTTTATTGTCAAGAATGTGTTGATACAAGGATACGTTATACAGTGATATATTGTGATAGTGTAGTATATATGTGTAGTATTGTCAAATACTTGACTGTGGTGTTGTGATAGTGTAGTAACAAGTATATATGTGTAGTATTGTCCAGTACTTGACTCTGGTGTTGTGATAGTGTAGTAACAAGTATATATGTGTAGTATTGTCCAGTACTTGACTCTGGTGTTGTGATAGTGTAGTAACAAGTATATATGTTTAGTATTGTCCAGTACTTGACTCTGGTGTTGTGATAGTGTAGTATCAAGTATATATGTGTAGTATTGTCCAGTACTTGACTCTGGTGTTGTGATAGTGTAGTAACAAGTATATATGTGTAGTATTGTCCAGTACTTGACTCTGGTGTTGTGATAGTGTAGTAACAAGTATATATGTGTAGTATTGTCCAGTACTTGACTCTGGTGTTGTGATAGTGTAGTAACAAGGATATATGTGTAGTATTGTCCAGTACTTGACTCTGGTGTTGTGATAGTGTAGTAACAAATATATATGTGTAGTATTGTCGAGTACTTGACTCTAGTGTTGTGATAGTGTAGTAACAAGTATATATGTGTAGTATTGTCCAGTACTTGACTCTGGTGTTGTGATAGTGTAGTAACAAGGATATATGTGTAGTATTGTCCAGTACTTGACTCTGGTGTTGTGATAGTGTAGTAACAAGTATATATGTGTAGTATTGTCCAGTACTTGACTCTGGTGTTGTGATAGTGTAGTAACAAGTATATATGTGTAGTATTGTCCAGTACTTGACTCTGGTGTTGTGATAGTGTAGTAACAAGTATATATGTGTAGTATTGTCCAGTACTTGACTCTGGTGTTGTGATAGTGTAGTAACAAGTATATATGTGTAGTATTGTCCAGTACTTGACTCTGGTGTTGTGATAGTGTAGTAACAAGTATATATGTGTAGTATTGTCCAGTACTTGACTCTGGTGTTGTGATAGTGTAGTAACAAGAATATATGTGTAGTATTGTGGAGTACTTGACTCTGGTGTTGTGATAGTGTAGTAACAAGTATATATGTGTAGTATTGTCGAGTACTTGACTCTAGTGTTGTGATAGTGTAGTAACAAGTATATATGTGTAGTATTGTCCAGTACTTGACTCTGGTGTTGTGATAGTGTAGTAACAAGTATATATGTGTAGTATTGTCCAGTACTTGACTCTGGTGTTGTGATAGTGTAGTAACAAATATATATGTGTCGTATTGTCGAGTACTTGACTCTAGTGTTGTGATAGTGTAGTAACAAGTATATATGTGTAGTATTGTCCAGTACTTGACTCTGGTGTTGTGATAGTGTAGTAACAAGTATATATGTGTAGTATTGTCCAGTACTTGACTCTGGTGTTGTAGTATTTACAGACCACATGACTCTTGATGAAGTCGTAACTACTTTCATTTGTTTTCAAACCAAAATATGTCCAAACATCAGCTTTAAAAGATGCTGGACTCACTGTATCCTCTCGTCCTCAGTCATCACCAGGATTTCAACGTTAAATGATAAGTAATCATTCTACTGTGTATTTAAGCTACATACAGTTGTTGAGCTGTGTAGAGAAACAAATCTTGTCCATAAATGTGTTGACTCAACAGGTTGTGTTGTGTATCTGACACTGACCTCCTGACGGGTTCACTGTGGACCAGAGCAGCGTCAGTCATGACCTTCATCCACGACTCCATGTCTTTGGCCGCATCACAGCAGAAGTAATACGTGCGCATGTTTGGGTGAGTGGCCTGGAGAGATGGAGGGATGAGAGAGAGAGAGAGGGAGAGAGAGAGAGATGGATGAGAGAGAGAGAGAGAGAGGAAGGGAGGGATAAGAGAGAGCGAGGGAGAGAGCGAGATGGAGGGATGAGAGAGAGAGAGAGATGGAGGGATGAGAGAGAGAAAGAGAGAGATATGGAGGGATGAAAGAGATATGGAGGTATGAGAGAGAGAGAGGAAGGGAGGGATGAGAGAGAGCGAGGGAGAGAGAGAGATGGAGGGATGAGAGAGAGAGAAAGAGAGAGAGATATGGAGGGATGAAAGAGAGATGGAGGGATGAGAGAGAGAGAGAGAGAGATGGAGGGATGAGAGAGAGAAAGAGAGAGAGATATGGAGGGATGAAAGAGAGATGGAGGGATGAGAGAGAGAGAGAGAGATGGAGGGAGGGATGAGAGATAGAGAGAGAGATGGAGGGAGGGATGAGAGAGAGAGAGTGAAGACAGATAACAACAGACTTTGAAGTCACAGCAGGGAGTGTGTACAACATGGCAGAGGCTTGTCGAGTGTGTTTGTCTTGTGTATGGTTGTGTGAATTTGTGTGTGTGGTTGTGTGAGTGCTAGTGTGTGTGTGTGTGTGTGTGTGTGTGAGTGAGTGTGTGAGTGTGTAGTTGTGTGAGTGTCTGTGTGTGTGTGAGTGTATGTGTGTGTGTAGTTGTGTGATTGTGTGAGTGTGTGTGATTGTGTGAGTGTGTAGTTGTGTGTGTGTGTGTGTGTGTGTGTGTGTGATTGTGAGTGTGTGTGTGTGATTGTGAGTGTGTGTATATACCAGACTTCCTGTCGTTTCTATCATAAATCAACAAACTAATGATTCTCAGTAAATGTTTATTTAGTTAAATCTATAAGTTTGTTTTGCTTCAGTAAAAACATCAACAACTTTTATCATCAACATGTTTTTCTACATTTTCATTGATGATCCTTCGACAGTTGCTGTTTACTTTCTGTTCTTTCTATCCATCCATCCATCCATCCATATATTAATCCATCCATCCATCCATCCATATATTAATCCATCCATCCATCCATTAATCCATCCATCCATTAATCCATTCATATATTAATCCATCCATCCATCCATCCATATATTAATCCATCCATCCATATATTAATCCATCCATCCATCCATCAATCCATCCATATATTAATCCATCCATCCATCCATCCATCCATATATTAATCCATCCATCCATCCATCCATCTATCCATATATTAATCCATCCATCCATCCATCCATCTATCCATATATTAATCCATCCATCCATCCATCCATCAATCCATCCATTCATATATCCATCCATCCATCCATCCATTCATATATTCATCCATCCATCCATCCATCCATCCATCCATCCATTCATATATTCATCCATCCATCCATCCATTCATATATTCATCTATCCATCCATCAATCCATCCATTCATATATCCATCCATCCATATATTCATCCATCCATCCATCCATTCATATATCCATCCATCCATCCATTCATATATTCATCCATCCATCCATCCATTCATTCATATATTCATCCATTCATATATCCATCCATCCATCCATCCATATATCCATCCATCCATTCATATATCCATCCATCCATCCATCCATATATCCATCCATCCATTCATATATCCATCCATCCATCCATCCATCACTAACTAAAGAGTGATCATGTGACTGAGGGTTGGACTCACCTTGAAGGCGTACTTCCTGCTGATGTGGTCGTCCACGGACAACATGGAGATGTGGAAGCTCGGCAGCAGGATACTTCCCAGGATGCTGTCCTCCTTCTCGTCTGCAAGCACACGCAACCGTTGATCCACGGCAACCTTTCTTCATCCATCCATCCTCTCATCCGTCCACGCGTCCATCCTCTCATCCATCCTCTCATCCATCCTCCCATCCATCCTCCCATCCATCCTGTCATCCATCCACCCATCCGTCCAGGTCTCTCTGTTGAACTTCCATCCAGTCGATGCTGCCGCGAAGCTTCTGAGACGAGTGGATACGAGGGAACATCTGCAGCTGCAGAGCATGTTTGTTCTAGAGCAGCCAGAACCCTGAAGCTCCTCGGGGCCCGACGGCTGAATTATTCAGACGCACAACACACACCAGGACCAGGGAGACCACCAGAACCAGCCTCTCTTCTGAAGAGTCTTTCATAGGAACCAGCAACTCTTTGCAGGAGTCTCGTGACATCCCCGGGATCTCAGCACACACACAGAGACACACAGAGACACACACACAGAGACACACACTCACACACACACACAGAGACACACACTCACATACACACACCTACTGCAGTAAACGTGGACAACAGCCGGACACGAGGTGATTACCAAGAGGACAAGTGTCCTCCCGCCGTCTCCTGCTTCCTCCGACTAAGCCAATAAAACATCCAATTCCCCGGAGCCTCTCTGCTGATTGAAGCTCGAGATGTTAATTCCTCAATTTAGGGAGATGGAAAGAAATCTCTGGGTCGTCGTGGGAGCAGATGAGGTTTTGTTTTGACACTATTGTCGACGACTACGACCTTCTCCGTCCATGTTTCTCTGCACCACGACATGAACGGCGCTCACGGGTCGACGTTATCAAGGGGTCATATCTCCCGCAATGCTTTGCCGCCCAGCATCTTTAAACGCAGCATCGCAGCCACAGATCAGCCGTCACTTATGACACATTTGAAAACAAATGAAGTTTCTCTTTACAAACCAGGACATGAAAGACTGAAGGATTGTTTCAAATACCTCATGGGAAGAAGACAAAAATAAAATGAGGCTAATTTAACTAGCACGTCAACTGTGTTTCATATTATGTTACACACCCAGCTAGCATGTATTAGCTAGCATGTCTCAGCTAGCATGTATCAGCTAGCATGTATTCAGCTAGAATGTCTCGTCTAGCATGTATCAGCTAGCATGTATTTAGCTAGCATTTATCGGCTAGCATGTATCAGCTAGCAAGTATTCAGCTAGCATGTATCGGCTAGCATGTCTCGGCTAGCATGTATCGGCTAGAATGTCTCAGCTAGCACGTCTCAGCTAGCACATATCAGCTAGCATGTATCAGCTAGCATGTCTCGGCTAGCATGTCTCGGCTAGCATGTATCGGCTAGAATGTATTTAGCTAGCATGTCTCGGCTAGAATGTCTCAGCTAGCACGTCTCAGCTAGCACATATCAGTTAGTATGTATCAGCTAGCATGTATCAGCTAGTATGTAACAGCTAGCATGTCTCGGCTAGCATGTATTAACTAGCACGTCTCAGCTAGCACATATAAGCTAGTATGTATCAGCTAGCATGTATCAGCTAGCTTGATATATATAAATATTAAGATGTGCTAAGAAAGGAAATAGTTTGAAACCAGCCCTGAGTTAATATCTAAATGAAACTGATGTAAGATAAAAGTGTAATCATTGTGTCATGATGAAAAAGAAAAAGTGTAAATTAAAATTTGAGTCATTAGCTGGCGGCGGTTATGCTAACTGTATTAGCCTCGTATTAGTTAGCCGTCATCATTCACGTCCGATCCGAGGTGTTCCCGTTCAAAGACGTGTTTCCGTGATCATTTATTTAACGAAAAGAGAGATTTTCGCTCCAGAGACTCACAAAGTCTTTTGTTTACACGAGTGACATGTTGTCACGTCTCGACGCGATGAAGGGATGTTGCTCACCGCGGTAGTAGAAGAGACACATGTCCGACAGCACGAACCACCTCTTCTTCCACAGCTTCATGCCGGTGCTGTCCTGCAGAGGTCAGAGGTCAGAGGGCGATGATTAGCAACACACACTCTTTCAAGCGTCTCCTCCTGCCGGCCTCCCTCCGGCTGCTCCTACTAAGCTTCCATCGTCTCCTCCTCCGAGACTAATTGCTGTGTTTTATCTCTTCGCAACGCCGCCACAGATTTGACGGCGCTCTCGGCGAAGTCTTCGCTTTGTTCTCGGCGAAGTCTTCGCTTTGTTCTCGGCGTCGCAGCCGAGGCGACTCCAGCGACAAGAGGACGTTTAATAAATGTTTTCAGACTCTTTCGCTCGGCCGTCCACAGGTGGCGGACGCTGACGGGCGTCTTCTCTACGCCATCTTTGCCTCTTGTGACTTTAATGTGACTTGTCAGGGGTCAGAGGTCAGGGACGAGGTTGACCCGCTGCCGGAAATTTCCAGAAGAAGATCTCCAGAGGGATCTGATCTGATCTAAACGATGACGACGTTAGCTTCAAGGTGACGCTAACACATAACTATCACTTTATTAGCATTATAACCAAAGGTTAGCATAGCGCCACTTGAATACTATCAGTCTGGAGACTTGTCAGGGGTCAGAGGTCAAAGACAACGATGACCAAATGCTGAAAGATTTTAACTTAAATTTAAAAAGTACTTAAAACGTTAGCACATCATTAGCCTAATAGCGAAAAGTTAGCATCACTTATGTACCATGAGATAGGGTGTGAGACAAGGTTGACTAACTGGAGACTTGTCAGGGGTCAGAGGTCAAGACAACCATGACCAAATGCTGAAAGATTTTAACTTAGTACTTTTAACCCTGTACTTAAAACGCTAGCACTTCATTAGCCTAATAGCAAAAAGTTAGCATAGCATCACTTATGTACTATGAGACAGGGTGTGAGACTTGTCAGGGGTCAGAGGTCAATGACAAGGTTGACCTGCTGCTGAAAAGGTCTTAGCTCTCAAGCGAAAGATGCTAAAAAAGAATGATCTATTTTTTTTAAGCTTTATCGCAAATAGATTAGCATAGCGCCACATGGAGGCCACGAGTCTGGCGTCTGGTCAAAGGTCAGAGGTCAGAGGAAAGGTGACCCCGCTTCTGAAAATATCTGGGACAATGTTAGCGAGAAGTAAAATACGTTTTTTAAAACATTAGCAATTTATTAGCATTATAGCCACTTAGCATAGCATCACTCAAATATAAATATGTGGATTAAATGAAATATTATCTTCAGTTGGTTCTGTTTCTCGGGGTCACGCCTCGACTGAACCCGACCCGGCCTTGTAACGTACCTGCTTGTAGAGCCAGTTGCTTCTGACCACTGGTGCGTTCAGGTTCCTCCTGATGGAGTTGGACCTCTTGCCAAAGTTGTGGATCTTCTTGGAAGACCTCGACGGCTGCAGAGACACAGACCAGCATGAACGTCCGGAGCTTCCTTTAAACCGTGACCCTTCAAAATAAAACACCTGACGACACAGATTCACGTCGACTTTCACAGTAAAGTGAAGATGCAACGTCGACCCTGAGAGACTTGAAAACTTCCTTCTTCTCTTGCAAGTTTATTAGTTCATCAGAATATTCCATCGATTTAACATTTCAAGAGTTGAAACTTTTATTTACTTTAATAAAAAATATATATTTTTAAGTATTGATTCTTTTTTTATTGTTGAACTGAATATTTTTATATAGAAAAGTTTAATTTGATTCGACCAAATAACTTAATTAAATCATTGTTATCTTCTATTAATTTAATTAACTTAATTACAACTATATATATATATATACAGTATATATAGCATATATTGTATATATTGTTTTAAAATTTTATTTGCAGTCTTTTCAATTTAATGAAATAAATTGCAATGTTGCTGTATTTCTATTATGAATAAGATTTTTTTTAATTCAAAAATGTTTAAATTAAAAGTTGAACTTTTTCATTTGAATAATTGATTTAAAAAAATGTAATATTTAAAATTTGCACTATTTATTTTTTTGAACATGCAGTTTTATATTCCACTTCCAATCATTGAGAAATACATCGTTTAAATGTCATATTTTTTAATTTGTTGTCTTTTCAATTCAACATAAATGTGTAATAGAGTCTCCAGACTAAAGCAACAGAGCTCAGATCTACTGGATCAAACCTTCACCAGTGAAGCAGCAAAAGGTTGTTGAAGCTCAAAGCGAAACACAGACGATGAATAATGAATCTCATGAATACATGAAGAAGTTTCTCTTCGTTTCGGCCAAAGTGAGCCGAAGTCACAACATGTCTTATTCATGGATGTAAACACCAGCAGAGGTCGCTGGTTCAATTCTCAAGACTCTTGAACCTTCTTCTTCCTCTGAACCAAGAGTCAACAGTTCATTACTTTAGCACGACTACGACGTGTACCATGATTATTATTATTATTATTTTTTTACATATAGAGTTAGTTTGTTCTTGTTTCAATAATTCAAAAATATTTTTTTCCTATTTATAGTCTTTTAAATAAAAAAAAAGTTTTTTGGTATAATACTGTCACAAGACCAAACCAACAGAGCACCGAGCTACAGTCACATGATCGTCTGTGTGTCGCACGATTGGCTGAAAGTTTGATCCAGCAGCTCGGTGCTCTGTTGGTTTGATCTGGTGACTCTTATTATATCAAAACATGTTTTAAATTCAAAAGACTATAAATAGAAAACATATTGGGGAAAATATTATTGAATTATTGGATAAAGAAAATAAATGTGTAAAACAATAGATACATTCAGAAAATATTTAAAATCTTGATTCAATTATTTAATACAAAAAAATCTAACAAATTAAATATAAAATGATCAAATTTTATAATTCAAAATAATAAAAAAAATACACATTTACTTAAACACTGATATACTTCCATATCCTAAGTGACGACATAGTTCCAAAAAGAAGTGAGTATTTTTCAAGCGTATGGTTTCAAAAGTTTGTTTTCAAAGGTATGTTTTTAAAAGTATGTTTTCAAAAGTATGTTTTCAAAAGTATGTTTTCTAAAAGTATGTTTTTAAAAGTATGATTTCAAAAGTATGATTTCAAAAGTATGATTTCAAAAGTATGTTTTCAAAGGTATGTTTTCAAAAGTATGTTTTCAAAGGTATGATTTCAAAAGTATGTTTTCAAAGGTATGATTTCAAAAGTATGTTTTCAAAGGTATGTTTTCAAAAGTATGTTTTCAAAAGTATGTTTTCAAAAGTATGTTTTCAAAAGTACGTTTTCAAAGGTAAGTTTTCAAAAGTATGTTTTCAAAAGTATGTTTTCAAAAGTACGTTTTCAAAAGTATGATTTCAAAGGTATGTTTTCATAAATATCATGACTTTCTACTGTAAACACACCGGTCTCTCCATTGTAGCCACAGTCAAGCTAACCGTTAGCTCCATCATCTTTTTTAGTCTCATTGACTCTGTCAGTGTTGAATATGCTGCCCCTGCTGGTGCGGAGGTGCAGCCACACCTGATTTCAACATGTGTCGGGGTCGCAGCGAGACTCACGCGTGTGGACGACGCCGAGGAAGACACGGCGGTGGCCGGGCTGGCGTTGAAGGTGCTGTAGTCCGAGCCGCCGGTGTAGTTGGACGCCTCGCTCATGGTGCTGGTGGGTCGCTCCTTCCTGTCGCCGCCCTCCGGCTCCGACGGGCTCTTCTGGGCCGGCCTGACACCACAGAGCAGACCAGGTCAGAGACGATGTTCGAGTTAACAAATGAAAAGAAGGAAACGAGAGAAAATAAAATCCTGAAACAGGGACATTAGTAAAGAAGGTAAAAGTTTGAGAATAAAGGGGAACTGCCTTCTGGCTCAGCTCTTTTCACACAGATGAATTTTATAAGCCTCGTTTCCAACTTCGATTATCATTTTATCTCATTTGAAATAACTAGAGCTGCACAATATCTCGAAAAAATATTGATATATAGGCACGTACGATATACATATAGAAAACATGTGATCATTTATCATTTTTTATTGTATTAATCAAGCATTTCTTAAATACTCACTTCGACCAATCAGTGTCTCGTTCTGTAAAGTTGTCAATTTGTACTTCTATGTCTCGTTGTTGTTTACGTCTCCGTCCGTCTGTGAACTGTGCAGCTTGTTAGGCTCGGTTGCTATGGCGACGGAAGTAATACTAACTTGTGATCTAGTCAAACACTAGTGATCCAGTGAAGTAATACTAACTTGTGATCTAGTCAGACACTAGTGATCCAGTGAAGTAATACTAACTTGTGATCTAGTTAAACACTAGTGATCCAGTGAAGTAATACTAACTTGTGATCTAGTCAAACACTAGTGATCCAGTGAAGTAATACTAACTTGTGATCTAGTCAAACACTAGTGATCCAGTGAAGTAATACTAACTTGTGATCTAGTCAAACACTAGTGATCCAGTGAAGTAATACTAACTTGTGATCTAGTCAAACACTAGTGATCCAGTGAAGTAATACTAACTTGTGATCTAGTCAAACACTAGTGATCCAGTGAAGTAATACTAACTTATGATCTAGTCAAACACTAGTGATCCAGTGAAGTAATACTAACTTGTGATCTAGTTAAACACTAGTGATCCAGTGAAGTAATACTAACTTATGATCTAGTCAAACACTAGTGATCCAGTGAAGTAATACTAACTTGTGATCTAGTCAAACACTAGTGATCCAGTGAAGTAATACTAACTTGTGATCTAGTCAAACACTAGTGATCCAGTGAAGTAATACTAACTTGTGATCTAGTCAAACACTAGTGATCCAGTGAAGTAATCCTACCTTTGATCTAGTCAAACACTAGTGATCCAGTGAAGTAATACTAACTTGTGATTTAGTCAAACACTAGTGATCCAGTGAAGTAATACTAACTTGTGATCCAGTCAAACACTAGTGATCCAGTGAAGTAATACTAACTTGTGATCTAGTCAAACACTAGTAATCCAGTGAAGTAATACTAACTTATGATCTAGTCAAACACTAGTGATCCAGTGAAGTAATACTAACTTGTGATCTAGTCAAACACTAGTGATCCAGTGAAGTAATACTAACTTGTGATCTAGTCAAACACTAGTGATCCAGTGAAGTAATACTAACTTATGATCTAGTCAAACACTAGTGATCCAGTGAAGTAATACTAACTTATGATCTAGTCAAACACTAGTGATCCAGTGAAGTAATACTAACTTGTGATCTAGTCAAACACTAGTGATCCAGTGAAGTAATACTAACTTATGATCTAGTCAAACACTAGTGATCCAGTGAAGTAATACTAACTTGTGATCTAGTCAAACACTAGTGATCCAGTGAAGTAATACTAACTTATGTATGATCTAGTCAAACATTAGTGATCCAGTGAAGTAATACTAACTTGTGATCTAGTCAAACACTAGTGATCCAGTGAAGTAATACTAACTTGTGATCTAGTCAAACACTAGTGATCCAGTGAAGTAATACTAACTTGTGATCTAGTCAAACACTAGTGATCCAGTGAAGTAATACTAACTTGTGATCTAGTCAAACACTAGTGATCCAGTGAAGTAATACTAACTTATGATCTAGTCAAACACTAGTGATCCAGTGAAGTAATACTAACTTATGATCTAGTCAAACACTAGTGATCCAGTGAAGTAATACTAACTTGTGATCTAGTCAAACACTAGTGATCCAGTGAAGTAATACTAACTTGTGATCTAGTCAAACACTAGTGATCCAGTGAAGTAATACTAACTTGTGATCTAGTCAAACACTAGTGATCCAGTGAAGTAATACTAACTTGCGATCTAGTCAAACACTAGTGATCCAGTGAAGTAATACTAACTTGTGATCTAGTCAAACACTAGTGATCCAGTGAAGTAATACTAACTTGTGATCTAGTCAAACACTAGTAATCCAGTGAAGTAATACTAACTTGTGATTTAGTCAAACACTAGTGATCCAGTGAAGTAATACTAACTTGTGATCTAGTCAAACACTAGTGATCCAGTGAAGTAATACTAACTTGTGATCTAGTCAAACACTAGTGATCCAGTGAAGTAATACTAACTTGTGATCTAGTCAAACACTAGTGATCCAGTGAAGTAATACTAACTTGTGATCTAGTCAAACACTAGTGATCCAGTGAAGTAATACTAACTTGTGATTTAGTCAAACACTAGTGATCCAGTGAAGTAATACTAACTTGTGATCTAGTCAAACACTAGTGATCCAGTGAAGTAATACTAACTTGTGATCTAGTCAAACACTAGTGATCCAGTGAAGTAATACTAACTTGTGATCTAGTCAAACACTAGTGATCCAGTGAAGTAATACTAACTTGTGATCTAGTCAAACACTAGTGATCCAGTGAAGTAATACTAACTTATGATCTAGTCAAACACTAGTGATCCAGTGAAGTAATACTAACTTATGATCTAGTCAAACACTAGTGATCCAGTCAAACACTAGTGATCCAGTGAAGTAATACTAACTTGTGATCTAGTCAAACACTAGTGATCCAGTGAAGTAATACTAACTTGTGATCTAGTCAAACACTAGTGATCCAGTGAAGTAATACTAACTTATGATCTAGTCAAACACTAGTGATCCAGTCACTCGTCTCTTTCAACCTCCTTTGTTAAAGCAACATATTGTAAGAACTTTTCATCTCGTCTCAGTTGTTTTCTTAGAAGATCGTGAACTTCCAAACAAACCTGTCCGTCTTCACCGTATGCTAACGAGCTAAGTTGTTAGCGTCATTTATAAAGTGTTATGTGTGCGTCTTCACCGTATGCTAACGAGCTAAGTTGTTAGCGTCATTTATAAAGTGTTATGTATGCGTCTTCACCGTATGCTAACAAGCTAAGTTGTTAGCGTCATTTATAAAGTGTTATGTATGCGTCTTCACCGTATGCTAACGAGCCGGCGGCTCCTCTCTGATGTCGCTCAGTTTGGCGGGAAACCGATGCAAGTCCCGCGAGACTGAGCGTTAGAAGAGATATTTTTATACTATCATGTCGACACCGAAGCGTTGAAAAAAACGAAAGAGAAATATCATCGTTTTCCTTCTTAACCCGCGGACCTTCACTACTGTGCTCATGGCTACATTTTTAGGGGAAAGAAAAAAATATCCGATGATACGTGTTGCTTGTGACTCTGACGAGTCCACTTTATTAATATTATTTGTGTTTCATTCCTGTCGTCAGAGAAGAAACTCCCTGACAACGTTCGTATTCACTCGCTGGAGTCGTTACAAGTTCCTGCTTCACACAGAGACACAAAAGTATCGACGTCGCACAACAACCAGAGACTTTTGTTTGCGAAATCATTGTCGAAGCAGCAGAAAAACGAACCAGTGATGACTTTTTTTTTTCAATCTATCATCGACGAAAACAAACATATTGTTTGTTTATAGTTTATTTTATGTTAATAGTTCATTATGATCATAAATAATATGTTTATAAAGTTCAAAGTGAAAGAATCAAAGAAGAAAAGTGAGAGAAGAACATCAAAGATGTTTGTGTGTTTGTGTGTTTGTGTGTCGTCACGGATTGTTCCGGGTTCTAAGAAAAGCACCTCATGTTACACACATGACAAGAACGACAACACAACAGTCGCGACACACGGTCAGATGACGATTGTTGTGTTGTCGTTCTTGTCATGTGACAACACAACAGTCGCGACACACGGTCAGATGACGATTGTTGTGTTGTCGTTCTTGTCATGTGACAACACAACAGTCGCAACACACGTTCAGATGACGATTGTTGTGTTGTCGTTCTTGTACAAGTACTGGACAATACTACACATATATACTTGTTACTACACTATCACAACACCAGAGTCAAGTACTGGACAATACTACACATATATACTTGTTACTACACTATCACAACACCAGAGTCAAGTACTGGACAATACTACAAATATATACTTGTTACTACACTATCATAACACCAGAGTCAAGTACTGGACAATACTACACATATATACTTGTTACTACACTATCACAACACCAGAGTCAAGTACTGGACAATACTACAAATATATACTTGTTACTACACTATCATAACACCAGAGTCAAGTACTGGACAATACTACACATATATACTTGTTACTACACTATCACAACACCAGAGTCAAGTACTGGACACTACTACACATATATACTTGTTACTACACTATCACAACACCAGAGTCAAGTACTGGACGATACTACACATATATACTTGTTACTACAGTATCACTATACATCGCAGTAGAGTCCACGTACAACACTGGTCACCATCGTAGCATTTAAATAAGTAATAATATTATTGTGTATAAATGTTAACATTTTCATTGAATTGTCAGTTTATTAAAATCACGAAGACACCGATCAATAGAACCATCAATAGAACCGATCAGTTGTTTCTGGACGTTTTGCTCCTAAACCCAAGTATGAGTGAACGGTTTCCAAGTTAGTTCCACGACAGTCATGAGGACGAGCAGCTGATGTTACCTGAGCGGCGTCTCTGTGGGTGTGTCAGGGTGAACTAGCGCTCCACAACTCACACTGAGGAGGACACACAACCGTGAGAAATCAAACAAACACACACATGAGAAATCAAACAAACACACACATGAGAAATCAAACAAACACACACAACCGTGAGAAATCAAACAAAAACACACACACATGAGAAATCAAACAAAAACACACATGAGAAATCAAACAAACACACACATGAGAAATCAAACAAACACACACATGAGAAATCAAACAAACACACAACCGTGATACATCAAACAAAAACACACACATGAGAAATCAAACAAACACACAACCGTGAGAAATCAAACAAACACACACATGAGAAATCAAACAAACACACAACCGTGATAAATCAAACAAAAACACACACATGAGAAATCAAACAAAAACACACACATGAGAAATCAAACAAACACACACATGAGAAATCAAACAAACACACACATGAGAAATCAAACAAACAGACATGAGAAATCAAACAAACACACACATGAGAAATCAAACAAACACACACATGAGAAATCAAACAAACACACACATGAGAAAAGAAACATTTGATGATGGAAAACATGGAGAATGTGGTGAATTTCACAGTAAAAGCACGAGTGTGTGTTTGATGAGCTTTTACCACATGAACCGAACATTGATCTAAATATAAATAATATAAATAAATATTGTATTTTTATTCAGAACGTAAACGTTACTTTCCGACAGTTT
This sequence comes from Callionymus lyra, assembly GCF_982586985.1. Taxonomy (NCBI): domain Eukaryota; kingdom Metazoa; phylum Chordata; class Actinopteri; order Syngnathiformes; family Callionymidae; genus Callionymus; species Callionymus lyra. The sequence continues at coordinate 4,666,970 of NC_141820.1, read as the reverse complement.
ACACTTTTATTTCATCTTCCACTTTTTTTTAATATATTGACAACATATTTACAGGAAAAGATGATTTTTCCATCAGTTTCTTTCACTCAAATGGTTTATTTTATGTTGTTTTTTCTCTCCGACATTGATGAGACGTTAATGAACTCACAAGTGACGACAACGTGTTGTGTAGTAATGAGTGTGTGTAACAACTGATAATAAACATGTTATTATTGGATGATAAACCACTGGTTGTGACTCGAGTACAAGAGCTGGTTGTTCCTGGTTCTTCTTCACACACACGTTTGAATGTTGTGTTGTTGCTGTGTGTGTGTGTGTGTGTGTGTGTGTGTGTGTGTGTGTGTGTGTGTGTGTGTGTGTGTGTGTGTGTGTGAGGGACTCACTGTTCGTTGACCACAAAGATGCAGTTGTCTTGTGACGGGACGCCTGACACCGGGTGCTTGCAGGTCACCTTGCGCTCATTGTGACTGTGAAGAAAACGACGACAAAGTTAGACGCACACAGACTTACTTGAAGAGTTGACGGACGTCAGGATGAAACACACACACACACACACACACACACACACACACACCCCCCCACACACACACACACACCTGACAGTGAACTTCAGCATGATGTCCGGTTCAA
>NC_141820.1:4623840-4661340 GCF_982586985.1 Callionymus lyra | reverse complement strand
ATTTTCAACTTTAATCAAACAATTTTCAACTATAATCAAACAATTTTCAACTATAATCAAACAATTTTCAACTATAATCAAACAATTTTCAACTATAATCAAACAATTTCAACTATAATCAAACAATTTTCAACTATAATCAAACAATTTTCAACTATAATCAAACTATTTTCAACTATAATCAAACTATTTTCAACTATAATCCAACAATTTTCAACTATAATCAAACAATTTCAACTATAATCAAACAATTTTTAACTATAATCAAATAATTTTCAACTCTAATCAAACAATTTTCAACTATAATCAAACAATTTTCAACTATAATCAAACAATTTCAACTATAATCAAACAATTTTCAACTATAATCAAACAATTTTCAACTATAATCAAACAATTTTCAACTATAATCAAACTATTTTCAACTATAATCAAATAATTTTCAACTCTAATCAAACAATTTTCAACTATAATCAAACAATTTCAACTATAATCAAACAATTTCAACTATAATCAAACAATTTTTAACTATAATCAAATAATTTTCAACTCTAATCAAACAATTTTCAACTATAATCAAACAATTTTCAACTATAATCAAACAATTTCAACTATAATCAAACAATTTTTAACTATAATCAAATAATTTTCAACTCTAATCAAACAATTTTCAACTATAATCAAACAATTTCAACTATAATCAAACAATTTTCAACTATAATCAAACAATTTCAACTATAATCAAACAATTTTCAACTATAATCAAACAATTTTCAACTATAATCAAACAATTTCAACTATAATCAAACAATTTTCAACTATAATCAAACAATTTCAACTATAATCAAACAATTTTCAACTATAATCAAACAATTTTCAACTTTAATCAAACTATTTTCAACTTTAATCAAACTATTTTCAACTTTAATCAAACTATTTTCTAATGATTTCAGTTAAAAATATCAAGAAACGATGACATCATTGTTACATCATTAGATAATTCTTTACTTTAAAGCCGCAAGAAAAAGAATCAGTTTGACTGTTGTTTGTTGTTGTTGTTGTTGTTGCTACGGTGACGACTCAAGTCAACAAGTTACCAAACCAACCCGAGCCACTGAAGACGTGATCTTATCTTCTTAAGTGTCAATAATCATCAAAGTTGACGGACGAGAGTCACATGTTCATCAAAGATCCTCAGAGGAAGTCATCAACAGGAAGTGCAGGGACGTGTATGTAACGTTGCTTCTTATTGGACGAGGATCTTATGTGACGATCACATGACTTCATGTCACAAACCAACAGTGACACAAACAGGTCACATGAGCTTAGATATGCATCACTTTATACTCTTTAGAGAGAACATGTTCACTAGATTATACTACACAATCAAAGTGTGTTGATATCACCATACAACGATACAATATATAGTGATAGTAGTAACAAGTATATTTGTGTAGTAATGTCCAGTACTTGACTCTGGTGTTGTGATAGTGTAGTAACAAGTATATATGTGTAGTATTGTCCAGTACTTGACTCTGGTGTTGTGATAGTGTAGTAACAAGTATATATGTGTAGTATTGTCCAGTACTTGACTCTGGTGTTGTGATAGTGTAGTAACAAGTATGTATGTGTAGTAATGTCCAGTACTTGACTCTGGTGTTGTGATAGTGTAGTAACAAGTATATATGTGTAGTATTGTCCAGTACTTGACTCTGGTGTTGTGATAGTGTAGTAACAAGTATATATATGTAGTATTGTCCAGTACTTGACTCTGGTGTTGTGATAGTGTAGTAACAAGTATATATATGTAGTATTGTCCAGTACTTGACTCTGGTGTTGTGATAGTGTAGTAACAAGTATATATGTGTAGTATTGTCCAGTACTTGACTCTGGTGTTGTGATAGTGTAGTAACAAGTATATATATGTAGTATTGTCCAGTACTTGACTCTGGTGTTGTGATAGTGTAGTAACAAGTATATATATGTAGTATTGTCCAGTACTTGACTCTGGTGTTGTGATAGTGTAGTAACAAGTATATATGTGTAGTATTGTCCAGTCCTTGACTCTGGTGTTGTGATAGTGTAGTAACAAGTATGTATGTGTAGTATTGTCCAGTACTTAACTCTGGTGTTGTGATAGTGTAGTAACAAGTATATATGTGTAGTATTGTCCAGTACTTGACTCTGGTGTTGTGATAGTGTAGTAACAAGTATATATGTGTAGTATTGTCCAGTCCTTGACTCTGGTGTTGTGATAGTGTAGTAACAAGTATGTATGTGTAGTATTGTCTAGTACTTAACTCTGGTGTTGTGATAGTGTAGTAACAAGTATATATGTGTAGTATTGTCCAGTACTTGACTCTGGTGTTGTGATAGTGTAGTAACAAGTATATATGTGTAGTATTGTCCAGTACTTGACTCTGGTGTTGTGATAGTGTAGTAACAAGTATATATATGTAGTATTGTCCAGTACTTGACTCTGGTGTTGTGATAGTGTAGTAACAAGTATATATGTGTAGTATTGTCCAGTCCTTGACTCTGGTGTTGTGATAGTGTAGTAACAAGTATGTATGTGTAGTATTGTCCAGTACTTGACTCTGGTGTTGTGATAGTGTAGTAACAAGTATATATGTGTAGTATTGTGGAGTACTTGACTCTGGTGTTGTGATAGTGTAGTAACAAGAATATATGTGTAGTATTGTGGAGTACTTGACTCTGGTGTTGTGATAGTGTAGTAACAAGTATATATGTGTAGTATTGTGGAGTACTTGACTCTGGTGTTGTGATAGTGTAGTAACAAGTATATATGTGTGGTATTGTCCAGTACTTGACTCTGGTGTTGTGATAGTGTAGTAACAAGTATATATGTGTAGTATTGTGGAGTACTTGACTCTGGTGTTGTGATAGTGTAGTAACAAGAATATATGTGTAGTATTGTGGAGTACTTGACTCTGGTGTTGTGATAGTGTAGTAACAAGTATATATGTGTAGTATTGTCGAGTACTTGACTCTAGTGTTGTGATAGTGTAGTAACAAGTATATATGTGTAGTATTGTCCAGTACTTGACTCTGGTGTTGTGATAGTGTAGTAACAAGTATATATGTGTAGTATTGTCCAGTACTTGACTCTGGTGTTGTGATAGTGTAGTAACAAGTATATATGTGTAGTATTGTCCAGTACTTGACTCTGGTGTTGTGATAGTGTAGTAACAAGTATATTCAGTATGTGTAGTATTGTCCAGTACTTGACTCTGGTGTTGTGATAGTGTAGTAACAAGTATATATGTGTAGTATTGTCCAGTACTTGACTCTGGTGTTGTGATAGTGTAGTAACAAGTATATATGTGTGGTATTGTCCAGTACTTGACTCTGGTGTTGTGATAGTGTAGTAACAAGTATATATGTGTAGTATTGTGGAGTACTTGACTCTGGTGTTGTGATAGTGTAGTAACAAGAATATATGTGTAGTATTGTGGAGTACTTGACTCTGGTGTTGTGATAGTGTAGTAACAAGTATATATGTGTAGTATTGTCGAGTACTTGACTCTAGTGTTGTGATAGTGTAGTAACAAGTATATATGTGTAGTATTGTCCAGTACTTGACTCTGGTGTTGTGATAGTGTAGTAACAAGTATATATGTGTAGTATTGTCCAGTACTTGACTCTGGTGTTGTGATAGTGTAGTAACAAGTATATATGTGTAGTATTGTCCAGTACTTGACTCTGGTGTTGTGATAGTGTAGTAACAAGTATATTTGTGTAGTATTGTCCAGTACTTGACTCTGGTGTTGTGATAGTGTAGTAACAAGTATATATGTGTAGTATTGTCCAGTACTTGACTCTGGTGTTGTGATAGTGTAGTAACAAGTATATATGTGTAGTAGTGTCCAGTACTTGACTCTGGTGTTGTGATAGTGTAGAAACAAGTATATATGTGTAGTATTGTCCAGTAATTGACTCTGGTGTTGTGATAGTGTAGTAACAAGTATATATGTGTAGTATTGTCCAGTACTTGACTCTGGTGTTGTGATAGTGTAGTAACAAGTATATATGTGTAGTATTGTCCAGTACTTGACTCTGGTGTTGTGATAGTGTAGTAACAAGTATATATGTGTAGTATTGTCCAGTACTTGACTCTGGTGTTGTGATAGTGTAGTAACAAGTATCTATGTGTAGTATTGTCCAGTACTTCACTCTGGTGTTGTGATAGTGTAGTAACAAGTATACATGTGTAGTATTGTTGAGTACTTGACTCTGGTGTTGTGATAGTGTAGTAACAAGTATATATGTGTAGTATTGTCAGTACTTGACTCTGGTGTTGTGATAGTGTAGTAACAAGTATAAATGTGTAGTATTGTCCAGTACTTGACTCTGGTGTTGTGATAGTGTAGTAACAAGTATATATGTGTAGTATTGTCCAGTACTTGACTCTGGTGTTGTGATAGTGTAGTAACAAGTATATATGTGTAGTATTGTCCAGTACTTGACTCTGGTGATGTGATAGTGTAGTAACAAGTATATATGTGTAGTATTGTCCAGTACTTGACTCTGGTGTTGTGATAGTGTAGTAACAAGTATATATGTGTAGTATTGTCCAGTACTTGACTCTGGTGTTGTGATAGTGTAGTAACAAGTATATATGTGTAGTATTGTCCAGTACTTGACTCTGGTGTTGTGATAGTGTAGTAACAAGTATATTTGTGTAGTATTGTCCAGTACTTGACTCTGGTGTTGTGATAGTGTAGTAACAAGTATATATGTGTAGTATTGTCCAGTACTTGACTCTGGTGTTGTGATAGTGTAGTAACAAGTATATATGTGTAGTATTGTCCAGTACTTGACTCTGGTGTTATGATAGTGTAGTAACAAGTATATATGTGTAGTATTGTCCAGTACTTGACTCTGGTGTTGTGATAGTGTAGTAACAAGTATATTTGTGTAGTATTGTCCAGTACTTGACTCTGGTGTTGTGATAGTGTAGTAACAAGTATATTTGTGTAGTATTGTCCAGTACTTGACTCTGGTGTTGTGATAGTGTAGTAACAAGTATATATGTGTAGTATTGTCCAGTACTTGACTCTGGTGTTGTGATAGTGTAGTAACAAGTATGTATGTGTAGTATTGTCCAGTACTTGACTCTGGTGTTGTGATAGTGTAGTAACAAGTATATATGTGTAGTATTGTCCAGTACTTGACTCTGGTGTTGTGATAGTGTAGTAACAAGTATATATATGTAGTATTGTCCAGTACTTGACTCTGGTGTTGTGATAGTGTAGTAACAAGTATATTTGTGTAGTATTGTCCAGTACTTGACTCTGGTGTTGTGATAGTGTAGTAACAAGTATGTATGTGTAGTATTGTCCAGTACTTGACTCTGGTGTTGTGATAGTGTAGTAACAAGTATGTATGTGTAGTATTGTCCAGTACTTGACTCTGGTGTTGTGATAGTGTAGTAACAAGTATATATGTGTAGTATTGTCCAGTACTTGACTCTGGTGTTGTGATAGTGTAGTAACAAGTATACATGTGTAGTATTGTCCAGTACTTGACTCTGGTGTTGTGATAGTGTAGTAACAAGTATATATGTGTAGTATTGTCCAGTACTTGACTCTGGTGTTGTAGTATTTACAGACCACATGACTCTTGATGAAGTTGTAACTACTTTCATTTGTTTTCAAACCAAAATATGTCCAAACATCAGCTTTAAAATCTCACTGTATCCTCTTGTCCTCAGTCATTCCCGGCAATGAAAAAACGCTTTTAATATTTCCATGTTAATTGTGAATAATGTTAAGGAAATACAAACCATCAATAACCTATAAACTATAAAATCAACCGTATTGTAAGTAAGTAATTACAAAAAAGTGTATAAATATTTTTACACAACACTAAAACTGACATGTCGACATTTATATCTCCATTCATCAAGTGAGTCATTTACTACCATCACACACACACACACACACACACGCACACGCACAGACAGAAACAAACAAATGCAAACACACACACACTCACGCACACACACACACGCACACATGCACCATGCACAGACAGAAAAACATACACACACACACACACACACACAGACACACGCACACACACACGCACACACACATGCACAGACAGAAACAAACAAATGCAAACACACACAAACTCACGCACACATGCACAGACAGAAAAACATACACACACACACACACACACACACAGACACACGCACAGACAGAAAAACACACACACACACACACTTGCACACACACACACACACACACACACACACCCCCACACACACACACACACACACACACACACACACACCCACACACACACACACACACACACACACACACACACACACACACACTTGCACACACACATGCACAGACAGACAGATAAATACACACACAAACACACACCCACTTGCACACACACACACACACACACACACTGCGATGACACAACGTTAAGATCCTAACATGGAGATATCCAGACAAAAATCCGACAACAGTCGACATATGTTCGATATAAAGTCGTCGTAGTAACGTGTGACTCACCAGAGAAGAAGAGGATGAAGGACCACAAGCTTCTGGAGAGAAAGAAGCAGCTGCGGCGCTAGAGTGAGCGCTAGCTCTACCTCTCTCTCTCCATCGCTCTCTCTCTCTACCTCTCTCTCTCTCCATCGTTCTCTCTCCATCGTTCTCTCTCTCTCTCTCTCTCTACCTCTCTCTCCATCTCTCACCCTCCTTCCCTCGCTCCGCAGCCGTGTGATCGCCCAGATGGGTCAAATTGGAGAGAGATGGAAGAACATCTGAGATGGAGCAGCTGAGTGTTTCTACTCAGTGATGACAACACTACACACACACAACATCTACACCTTCACATATGTCTGTACTTACACACACACAACATCTACACCTTCACATCTGTCTGTACTTACACACACACAACATCTACACCTTCACATCTGTCTGTACTTACACACACACAACATCTACACCTTCACATCTGTCTGTACTTACACACACACAACATCTACACCTTCACATCTGTCTGTACTTACACACACACAACATCTACACCTTAACAACTGTCTGTACTTACACACAAACAACATCTACACCTTCACATATGTCTGTACTTACACACACACAACATCTACACCTTCACATCTGTCTGTACTTACACACACACAACATCTACACCTTCACATCTGTCTGTACTTACACACACACAACATCTACACCTTCACATCTGTCTCTACTTACACACACACAACATCTACACCTTCACATCTGTCTGTGCTTACACACACACAACATCTACACCTTCACATCTGTCTGTACTTACACACACAACATCTACACCTTCACATCTGTCTGTACTTACACACACAACATCTACACCTTCACAACTGTCTGTACTTACACACACAACATCTACACCTTCACAACTGTCTGTACTTACACACATACAACATCTACACCTTCACAACTGTCTGTACTTACACACATACAACAACTACACCTTCACATCTGTCTGTACTTACACACACACAACATCCACACCTTCATAACTGTCTGTACTTACACACAGACAACATCTACACCTTCACATCTGTCTGTACTTACACACACAACATCTACACCTTCACATCTGTCTGTACTTACACAAATACAACATCTACACCTTCACATCTGTCTGTACTTACACACACAACATCTACACCTTCACAACTGTCTGTACTTACACACATACAACATCTACACCTTCACAACTGTCTGTACTTACACCCACAACATCTACACCTTCACAACTGTCTGTACTTACACCCACAACATCTACACTTTCACATCTGTCTGTACTTACACACACAACATCTACACCTTCACATCTGTCTGTACTTACAGACACACAACATCTACACCTTCACAACTGTCTGTACTTACACCCATAACATCTACACCTTCACATCTGTCTGTACTTGCACACACAACATCTACACTTTCACATCTGTCTGTACTTACAGACACACAACATCTACACCTTCACATCTGTCTGTACTTACACACACAGCATCTACACCTTCACAACTGTCTGTACTTACACACATACAACATCTACACCTTCACAACTGTCTGTACTTACACCCACAACATCGGTCTGTACTTACACACACACAACATCTACACCTTCACATCTGTCTGTACTTACACACACAACATCTACACCTTCACATCTGTCTGTACTTACACACACACAACATCTACACCTTCACATCTGTCTGTACTTACACACACACAACATCTACACCTTCACATCTGTCTGTACTTACACACACACAACATCTACACCTTCACATCTGTCTGTACTTACACACACACAACATCTACACCTTCACATCTGTCTGTACTTACACACACAACATCTACACCTTCACATCTGTCTGTACTTACACACACACAACATCTACACCTTCACATTTGTCTGTACTTACACACAGACAACATCTACACCTTCACAACTGTCTGTACTTACACATACACACAACATCTACACTTTCACAACTGTCTGTACTTACACACACACACAGCATCTACACCTTCACAACTGTCTGTACTTACACATACACACAACATCTACACTTTCACAACTGTCTGTACTTACACACACACACAACATCTACACCTTAACATCTGTCTGTACTTACACACATACAACATCTACAACTTCACATCTGTCTGTACTTACACACACAACATCTACACCTTCATAACTGTCTGTACTTACACACATACAACATCTACACCTTCACATCTGTCTGTACTTACACACAGACAACATCTACACCTTCGCATCTGTCTGTACTTACACACACACAACATCTACACCTTCACATCTGTCTGTACTTACACACATACAACATCTACACCTTCACATCTGTCTGTACTTACACACACAACATCTACACCTTCACAACTGTCTGTACTTACACACATACAACATCTACACCTTCACAACTGTCTGTACTTACACCCACAACATCTACACCTTCACAACTGTCTGTACTTACACCCAGAACATCTACACCTTCACATCTGTCTGTACTTACACACACAACATCTACACCTTCACATCTGTCTGTACTTACAGACACACAACATCTACACCTTCACAACTGTCTGTACTTACACACATACAACATCTACACCTTCACAACTGTCTGTACTTACACCCACAACATCTGTCTGTACTTACACACACACAACATCTACACCTTCACATCTGTCTGTACTTACACACACAACATCTACACCTTCACATCTGTCTGTACTTACACACACACACAACATCTACACCTTCACATCTGTCTGTACTCACATACACAACATCTACACCTTCACATCTGTCTGTACTTACACACATACAACACCTACACCTTCACAACTGTCTATACTTACACACACAACATCTACACCTTCACATCTGTCTGTACTTACACACACAACATCTACACCTTCACAACTGTCTGTACTTACACACACAACATCTACACCTTTACAACTGTCTGTACTTACACACACACAACATCTACACCTTAACATCTGTCTGTACTTACACACACACAACATCTACACCTTCACATCTGTCTGTACTTACACACACAACATCTACACCTTCACATCTGTCTGTACTTACAGACACACAACATCTACACCTTCACAACTGTCTGTACTTACACACATACAACATCTACACCTTCACAACTGTCTGTACTTACACCCACAACATCTGTCTGTACTTACACACACACAACATCTACACCTTCACATCTGTCTGTACTTACACACACAACATCTACACCTTCACATCTGTCTGTACTTACACACACACACAACATCTACACCTTCACATCTGTCTGTACTCACATACACAACATCTACACCTTCACATCTGTCTGTACTTACACACATACAACACCTACACCTTCACAACTGTCTGTACTTACACACACAACATCTACACCTTCACATCTGTCTGTACTTACACACACAACATCTACACCTTCACAACTGTCTGTACTTACACACACAACATCTACACCTTTACAACTGTCTGTACTTACACACACACAACATCTACACCTTCACATCTGTCTGTACTTACACACACACAACATCTACACCTTCACATCTGTCTGTACTTACACACACACAACATCTACACCTTAACATCTGTCTGTACTTACACACACACAACATCTACACCTTAACATCTGTCTGTACTTACACACACACAACATCTACACCTTCACATCTGTCTGTACTTACACACACAACATCTACACCTTCACATCTGTCTGTACTTACACACACACAACATCTACACCTTCACATCTGTCTGTACTTACACACACAACATCTACACCTTCACATCTGTCTATACTTACACACACACACAACATCTACACCTTCACATCTGTCTGTACTTACAGACACACAACATCTACACCTTAACATCTGTCTGTACTCACATACACAACATCTACACCTTCACATCTGTCTGTACTTACACACACACACAACATCTACACCTTCACATCTGTCTGTACTTACACACACAACAGCTACACCTTCACATCTGTCTATACTTACACACACACACAACATCTACACCTTCACATCTGTCTGTACTTACACACAGACAACATCTACACCTTCACAACTGTCTGTACTTACACACACAACAGCTACACCTTCACATCTGTCTGTACTTACACACACACACAACATCTACACCTTCACATCTGTCTGTACTTACACACACAACAGCTACACCTTCACATCTGTCTATACTTACACACACACACAACATCTACACCTTCACATCTGTGTGTACTTACACACACACAACATCTACACCTTAACATCTGTCTATACTTACACACATACAACATCTACACCTTAACATCTGTCTATACTTACACACACACAACATCTACACCTTAACATCTGTCTATACTTACACACATACAACATCTACACCTTAACATCTGTCTATACTTACACACACACAACATCTACACCTTAACATCTGTCTGTACTTACACACACGTGTCAAAATGATACCAAATTATTTGACTGAATTAAAAACATTAAATATATTACGTTTAAAGTTTCTTATTTGAATTATTAGAATTTTTATAAAAGATTATTTTTTTAAATATTACATTTTAAATTAAATTCTTATAAAAACTAGAAACGAACTAAACATTTTTATATAGAAATGTTTTCATTTATCATTACATTTATTTAAATAAAAAAAAAAAAAAAAAAAAGCCTCTCCAACAAAAAAAACAAAGACGTTTAATGTTAATATTCTGCCGAAACTTAAATTATTGATTAAACGGAACATTTTTGAATTTTAAAATCAAACTATTCCAGCATTAAAGAAGTGATAGTTCACCGATCATTCATTTAACTCTCCTATCATGAGTTAAAATCCTTACACATGAATGTTCAGGACCCATGAGCAAGACTTGATCACATTTAGCAGTTTTTAATGAAAGATATATTTATTATAATTCGTCACTAGTAAAAGATCTTGAACTTGATAGAATCACAACAAAAACTTCCAATAAATCTTGTTTAAACTTTAAATATTTGGATCAGGAGTTGACAGTTATTCTCATCATTGCATCCATCCTTCTAACCATCCATCCATCCATCCATCCATCCATCCATCCATGCATCCATGCATCCATCCATCCATGCATCCATCCATGCATCCATCCTTCTAACCATCCATCCATCCATGCATCCATCCATCCATGCATCCATCCACCCATCCATCCATCCATCCATCCATGCATCCATCCACCCATCCATCCATGCATCCATCCATCCATGCATCCATCCATCCATCCATGCATCCATCCTTCTAACCATCCATCCATCCATGCATCCATCCATCCATGCATCCATCCATCCATGCATCCATGCATCCATCCATCCATGCATCCATCCATGCATCCATGCATCCATCCATGCATCCATCCTTCTAACCATCCATCCATCCATCCATGCATCCATCCATCCATCCATCCATGCATCCATCCATCCATCCATGCATCCATCGATCTGAAGGATGAAGTGAAACCAAAGACTCATGAACCAGAGAAACGAAGCAACACAAACACACAAGTGTTGTGTTAGTTCTACACACGTGGAACTAGATGACACTAACACACGCTTGATAGTCTTATCGGTTCATATTAATCTAAGAGCACGTGACGACGAGAAGCTTCCATCACATTCAAACTTCCATCCAAGTGTGACACGAGCGTCTGAGACGCAGCATCGTCGTCTTCCTTGTGTCTCCAGAGAATCTTTCATTCACAGATGTTTTATTCATACAACATGTTCCGTGTTCAGGCGAGACCTCACACACACACACACACACACACCCCCCCACACACACACGCACGCACACACGCACACACCGAACACACACACGCACACACACACGCACACACACACACCGAACACACACACACGCACACACACACACACGCACGCACACACACACACACCGAACACACACACGCACACACACACGCACACACACACACACCGAACACACACACGCACACACACACACACACACGCACGCACACACAAACGCCCTCTAGGTGGCAGCAGTCGTTACGTCCTATGCAGCTGAAGGAAGAATGAGATCGAGGTGATGACTGAGGACGAGAGGATACACTGATGACTGAGGACGAGAGGATACACTGATGACTGAGGACAAGAGGATACAGTGATGACTGAGGACGAGAGGATACAGTGATGACTGAGGACGAGAGGATACACTGATGACTGAGGACAAGAGGATACAGTGATGACTGAGGACGAGAGGATACACTGGTGACTGAGGACAAGAGGATACAGTGATGACTGAGGACGAGAGGATACACTGGTGACTGAGGACAAGAGGATACAGTGACACCAGCAGCTTTCAAAGCATATTTTTGTTTTTAGTTCCAACCAAAGAACCAAAAGAGAACAATAACAAGATATCACTAACATTCAGTGTCTCTAAGATCGAGATGTATTGTCCGTCCGTCCGTCCCTCCATATATATATATATATATATATATATATATATATATATATATATATATATAGAGTCATATATGAATAAATAGACATATATCATAATAGGACAATTTACTTGTGCTTGTCTTGCTTTCAGAAAAACCTCAAATGAAATACATAAGAAATACAAAATGAATCTTCTCTCCTCAGATGTTCTTCTACAAGTTTGATGACCTGGATGCAGCAGCAGCTTCTGAACAACCTTCAACATGTTCACTTCCATCAAGAGTTCCTACACCAGGACAACACCAGCGACTGAAATAGATATTTGGGACACGAGTTTTCACCTGTAGATGCAGCAGACAGTGGTTACTGTCAGGACGAGAGACCAACATGACCCTGGACCAGAGTAGACCTAAGACTTCACTGTAGGAAACAACGTCTTGAAACTGTTCTTCAGGAGACAAGTTTGTTTCTGTGATCTTAAAATCTTTCTTATCAAGAGTCATGACAACATTTCCTGTTTCCTGTATCCTCTGGTCCTCAGTCATCACTGTATCATCTCGTCCTCAGTCATCACTGTATCCTCTCGTCCTCAGTCATCACTGTATCCTCTCATCCTCAGTCATCACTGTATCCTCTTGTCCTCAGTCATCACTGTATCCTGTCGTCCTCAGTCATCACTGTATCCTCTCGTCCTCAGTCATCACTGTATCCTCTTGTCCTCAGTCATCACTGTATCCTCTCGTCCTCAGTCATCACTGTATCCTCTCATCCTCAGTCATCACTGTATCCTCTTGTCCTCAGTCATCACTGTATCCTGTCGTCCTCAGTCATCACTGTATCTTCTCGTCCTCAGTCATCACTGTATCCTCTCGTCCTCAGTCATCACTGTATCCTCTTGTCCTCAGTCATCACTGTATCCTCTCGTCCTCAGTCATCACTGTATCCTCTCATCCTCAGTCATCACTGTATCCTCTTGTCCTCAGTCATCACTGTATCCTCTCGTCCTCAGTCATCACTGTATCCTCTTGTCCTCAGTCATCACTGTATCCTCTCGTCCTCAGTCATCACTGTATCCTCTCGTCCTCAGTCATCACTGTATCCTCTCATCCTCAGTCATCACTGTATCCTCTCATCCTCAGTCATCACTGTATCCTCTTGTCCTCAGTCATCACTGTATCCTGTCGTCCTCAGTCATCACTGTATCTTCTCGTCCTCAGTCATCACTGTATCCTCTCGTCCTCAGTCATCACTGTATCCTCTTGTCCTCAGTCATCACTGTATCCTCTCGTCCTCAGTCATCACTGTATCCTCTCATCCTCAGTCATCACTGTATCCTCTTGTCCTCAGTCATCACTGTATCCTCTCGTCCTCAGTCATCACTGTATCCTCTCATCCTCAGTCATCACTGTATCCTCTCATCCTCAGTCATCACTGTATCCTCTCATCCTCAGTCATCACTGTATCCTCTTGTCCTCAGTCATCACTGTATCCTCTTGTCCTCAGTCATCACTGTATCCTCTCATCCTCAGTCATCACTGTATCCTCTCATCCTCAGTCATCACTGTATCCTCTCATCCTCAGTCATCACTGTATCCTCTCATCCTCAGTCATCACTGTATCCTCTTGTCCTCAGTCGTCAACATTTCCTCCTGGCGTTTATGGACCATTTTAAAAAGACACTCTGGAGGAAACATGACTCGAGACGAAACCTTTTGTTCTTGATCTACTTTGTTTGGAAGATGTTTCAAAGATAAGATGAATTTATCTTTAAATCACTTCAATAACGAGTCAACGTGTCTGAAACACAAACAATCCTTCATTTGAGGTTCAGAGTGTGAAGGACGTGGAACTACAACACAACACATCAACACACTCAAGGGTTCGTGTTGTGTAAAGTCAGCTGAATATTTTTTATGAATGAAAATAAAGTTTAAAAATGAGAATTTTGATTGAATTTCTTTAGATGTTTCAATGTTTCTGGATAAATTGTCTGTTTCTTGTGAAGATTTAAATTGACTACAGCATTAAAACATGCAGGAAGTAAAGATTCATTATAATATATAATAGTTACATGATGTCACTCTGTGTACTTGGAGATTAAAACTTATTCGTACAAATACAAAGGACTAAACAACCATTAACAAGATTCAATGACTTCTCTACTCGTGGAAGGAATCTTTCACCTCACAGGAACAAACGACTTTTAGCCATAAATGATTCATGAATGAAAATGTTACATGAGGTTTTATTTTAGGTTCACATGAAAGTTTTATTTTCCTGTCGTGGTGGAAGAACTGGTGAAGGTTTAGGGAAGATGGTCGACCACTTATGTTGAGATGCTGGTCTAGATACACACAATACACCACAACACACACACACAGACTTCATAACTGTTGATACCAAACGCATCACAATACACCGTGATAATGTAGGATATATGTGTAGTATTGTCCAGTACTTGACTCTGGTGTTGTGATAGTGTAGTAACAAGTATATATGTGTAGTATTGTCCAGTACTTGACTCTGGTGTTGTGATAGTGTAGTAACAAGTATATATGTGTAGTATTGTCCAGTACTTGACTCTGGTGTTGTGATAGTGTAGTAACAAGTATATATGTGTAGTATTGTCCAGTACTTGACTCTGGTGTTGTGATAGTGTAGTAACAGGTATATATGTGTAGTATTGTCCAGTACTTGACTCTGGTGTTGTGATAGTGTAGTAACAAGTATATATGTGTAGTATTGTCCAGTACTTGTTGAATGCTTGACTTCAATCACTGTATCCTCTCATCCTCAGTCATCACTGTATCCTCTCATCCTCAGTCATTCTTTCTTTAGCTGTATTCAGGTATATTTTTCTACAGTTGACTCGATCCAACAAACACACTTGGTTTTGTCTCTTTAAACAAATATGCAGAAACTAAACTAAACTCAACCGAGACATAATCAACATGTTGACTAACTAACTAACTAACTAACTAACTAACTAACTAACTAACTAACTAACTAACCATCGCCAGCGCAGTCAAGCTGGTCACCGGTTCTTCACCCGGAGCAGGAAGACATGTTTGTTGTGAGGCTCTGGACCACTTTGTCAGGCTCTTCACACCACGTTTGAGGGCTGTCACGTTTAATTGATGTTGCCATGACGACCAGTGAGAGAGTTTTTCACTTCCAGCCACGAATGATCAGATCAGAGAAGGAAGAATGAACGTGTCGAGGAGGAAATGATGGAAACAAACATACATGTCGTCACTGCATCCATGTTCCACATCACTGCATGGATTATGAGTGTTCTTTGTTTGGAGAAGTTTTCTCTTTCTATTCTATTTCTATTTCTATTCTATTTCTATTCTATTTCTATTCTATTTCTATTTCTATTCTATTTCTATTCTATTTCTATTCTATTTCTATTCTATTTCTATTCTATTTCTATTCTATTTCTATTCTATTTCTATTCTATTTCTGATTCGAGACAGTTTGACTCGAATCACAGTCTCTTATTTTGACAGTTTGACTCGAATCACAGTCTCTTATCTCGACCGTTTGACTCGAATCACAGTCACGTATCTCGACCGTTTGACTCGAATCACAGTCACGTATCTCGACCGTTTGACTCGAATCACAGTCTCTTATCTCGACCGTTTGACTCGAATCACAGTCACGTATCTCGACCGTTTGACTCGAATCACAGTCACTTATCTCGACCGTTTGACTCGAATCACAGTCACGTATCTCGACCGTTTGACTCGAATCACAGTCTCTTATCTCGACCGTTTGACTCGAATCACAGTCACGTATCTCGACCGTTTGACTCGAATCACATTCACTTATCTCGACCGTTTGACTCGAATCACATTCACGTATCTCGACAGTTTGACTCGAATCACAGTCTCTTATCTCGACCGTTTGACTCGAATCACAGTCACGTATCTCGACCGTTTGACTCGAATCACAGTCTCTTATCTCGACCGTTTGACTCGAATCACAGTCACGTATCTCGACCGTTTGACTCGAATCACATTCACTTATCTCGACCGTTTGACTCGAATCACAGTCTCTTATCTCGACCGTTTGACTCGAATCACAGTCACGTATCTCGACCGTTTGACTCAAATCACAGTCACGTATCTCGACAGTTTGACTCGAATCACAGTCTCTTATCTCGACCGTTTGACTCGAATCACAGTCACGTATCTCGACCGTTTGACTCGAATCACAGTCACGTATCTCGACCGTTTGACTCGAATCACAGTCTCTTATCTCGACCGTTTGACTCGAATCACAGTCTCTTATCTCGACCGTTTGACTCGAATCACAGTCTCTTATCTCGACCGTTTGACTCGAATCACAGTCTCTTATCTCGACCGTTTGACTCGAATCACAGTCACTTATCTCGACCGTTTGACTCGAATCACAGTCACTTATCTCGACCGTTTGACTCGAATCACAGTCACTTATCTCGACCGTTTGACTCGAATCACAGTCACGTATCTCGACCGTTTGACTCGAATCACAGTCTCTTATCTCGACCGTTTGACTCGAATCACAGTCTCTTATCTCGACCGTTTGACTCAAATCACAGTCTCTTATCTTGACCGTTTGACTCGAATCACAGTCACTTATCTCGACCGTTTGACTCGAATCACATTCACTTATCTCGACAGTTTGACTCGAATCACAGTCACTTATCTCGACCGTTTGACTCAAATCACAGTCACGTATCTCGACCGTTTGACTCGAATCACAGTCACTTATCTCGACCTTTTGACTCGAATCACAGTCACGTATCTCGACCGTTTGACTCGAATCACAGTCTCTTATCTCGACCGTTTGACTCGAATCACAGTCACTTATCTCGACCGTTTGACTCGAATCACATTCACTTATCTCGACCGTTTGACTCGAATCACAGTCACGTATCTCGACCGTTTGACTCGAATCACATTCACTTATCTCGACCGTTTGACTCGAATCACATTCACTTATCTCGACCGTTTGACTCGAATCACAGTCACGTATCTCGACCGTTTGACTCGAATCACAGTCTCTTATCTCGACCGTTTGACTCGAATCACATTCACTTATCTCGACCGTTTGACTCGAATCACAGTCACGTATCTCGACCGTTTGACTCGAATCACAGTCACGTATCTCGACCGTTTGACTCGAATCACAGTCACGTATCTCGACCGTTTGACTCGAATCACAGTCACGTATCTCGACCGTTTGACTCGAATCACAGTCTCTTATCTCGACTGTTTGACTCGAATCACAGTCACTTATCTCGACCGTTTGACTCGAATCACATTCACTTATCTCGACCGTTTGACTCGAATCACATTCACGTATCTCGACCGTTTGACTCGAATCACAGTCACTTATCTCGACCGTTTGACTCGAATCACATTCACTTATCTCGACCGTTTGACTCGAATCACATTCACTTATCTCGACCGTTTGACTCAAATCACAGTCACTTATCTCGACCGTTTGACTCGAATCACAGTCACGTATCTCGACCGTTTGACTCAAATCACAGTCACGTATCTCGACCGTTTGACTCGAATCACAGTCACGTATCTCGACCGTTTGACTCAAATCACAGTCACGTATCTCGACCGTTTGACTCGAATCACAGTCACTTATCTCGACCGTTTGACTCAAATCACAGTCACTTATCTCGACCGTTTGACTCGAATCACATTCACTTATCTCGACCGTTTGACTCGAATCACAGTCACGTATCTCGACCGTTTGACTCGAATCACAGTCACGTATCTCGACCGTTTGACTCGAATCACAGTCACGTATCTCGACCGTTTGACTCGAATCACAGTCACGTATCTCGACCGTTTGACTCGAATCACAGTCACGTATCTCGACCGTTTGACTCGAATCACATTCACTTATCTCGACCGTTTGACTCAAATCACATTCACTTATCTCGACCGTTTGACTCGAATCACATTCACTTATCTCGACCGTTTGACTCGAATCACATTCACTTATCTCGACCGTTTGACTCGAATCACAGTCACGTATCTCGACCGTTTGACTCAAATCACAGTCACTTATCTCGACAGTTTGACTCGAATCACATTCACTTATCTCGACCGTTTGACTCAAATCACATTCACTTATCTCGACCGTTTGACTCGAATCACAGTCACGTATCTCGACCGTTTGACTCAAATCACAGTCACGTATCTCGACCATTTGACTCGAATCACATTCACTTATCTCGACCGTTTGACTCAAATCACAGTCACTTATCTCGACAGTTTGACTGGAATCACATTCACTTATCTCGACCGTTTGACTCGAATCACAGTCACGTATCTCGACCGTTTGACTCGAATCACAGTCACTTATCTCGACCGTTTGACTCGAATCACATTCACTTATCTCGACCGTTTGACTCGAATCACAGTCACGTATCTCGACCGTTTGACTCGAATCACAGTCACTTATCTCGACAGTTTGACTGGAATCACATTCACTTATCTCGACCGTTTGACTCGAATCACAGTCACGTATCTCGACCGTTTGACTCAAATCACAGTCACGTATCGCGACCATTTGACTCGAATCACATTCACTTATCTCGACCGTTTGACTCAAATCACAGTCACGTATCTCGACCGTTTGACTCGAATCACAGTCACTTATCTCGACAGTTTGACTGGAATCACATTCACTTATCTCGACCGTTTGACTCGAATCACATTCACTTATCTCGACCGTTTGACTCAAATCATAGTCACTTATCTCGACCGTTTGACTAAAATCACAGTCACGTATCTCGACCGTTTGACTCGAATCACATTCACTTATCTCGACCGTTTGACTCAAATCACAGTCACGTATCTCGACCGTTTGACTCAAATCACAGTCACGTATCTCGACCGTTTGACTCAAATCACAGTCGCGTATCTCGACCGTTTGACTCGAATCACATTCACTTATCTCGACCGTTTGACTCAAATCACAGTCACGTATCTCGACCGTTTGACTCAAATCACAGTCACGTATCTCGACCGTTTGACTCAAATCACAGTCACGTATCTCGACCGTTTGACTCGAATCACATTCACTTATCTCGACCGTTTGACTCAAATCACATTCACTTATCTCGTCCGTTTGCAGTTAGCATCTTCATCAGCTCCAAACTAAATTATCTCCAAACACGGCGATCCAGCTTCAAACGATCCTCGACAACATGTTCCAACGCGGTCGTGACGACAAGAACCAACAGCGTTTTGAAAATGTGTTACAAAAAAAGAAACAAATGTGTGTTTATTCTTACTTTAAACCAAACGTAACTAGTTTTGAACCTTGTTGTCGTCCTTGAACGCATCACTTGTTGCATCACGACGTAACACGACAACGATCTCCGGCTACAGTGACGACACATCACAACGACATGTGTCACCTTTACAACACTGACTCGGACCCACAGACGTGCTGTGTTAGCAACGACAGACCCTCGCTTTGTGTTGCCTGGCAACAAAAGATGTGCTCGTGTGAACAAGAAGGATCATCGTCGCTCGTTGAAGAAGAAACGTTTGGGCTCAGTGTGTGTGAGGCGGGGTGTCACGAGACATGTTATAAAGAGTGAGATGAAGAGTGAGATGGAGAGTGAGATGGAGAGTGAGATGGAGAGTGAGATGAAGAGTGAGATGAAGAGTGAGATGGAGAGTGAGAAGAAGATTGAGATAAAGAGTGAGAGGGAGAATCAGATGAAGAGTGAGATGGAGAGTGAGATGGAGAGTGAGATGAAGAGTGAGATGGAGAGTGAGAAGAAGATTGAGATAAAGAGTGAGAGGGAGAATCAGATGAAGAGTGAGATGGAGAGTGAGAAGAAGATTGAGATAAAGAGTGAGATGGAGAATCAGATGAAGAGTGAGATGAAGAGTGAGATGGAGAGTGAGAAGAAGATTGAGATAAAGAGTGAGAGGGAGAATCAGATGAAGAGTGAGATGGAGAGTGAGAAGAAGATTGAGATAAAGAGTGAGATGAAGAGTGAGATTTTGAGTGAATTGGAGAATCAGATGAAGAGTGATAGGACTGAGATAAAGAGTGAGAGGAAGATTGAGATAAAGAGTGAGATGGAGAATCAGATGAAGAGTGATAGGAGTGAGATTTTGAGTGAGATTTTGAGTGAGATAAAGAGTGAGATGGAGAGTGAGGTGGAGAATCAGATTAAGAGCGATAGGAGTGAGATAAAGAGTGAGAAGAAGATTGAGATAAAGAGTGGGATGAACAGTGAGATAAAGAGTGATAAGAGTGCGATGAAGAGATAAAGTTTGAGATGAAGAGGGAGACTGAGAGAAAGGGTGAGATATAGGGTGATGAGAAGAGTGTGATTGAGAGGAAGACTGCGATGAAGAGTGAGATAAAGGGTAAGAAGAAGAGTGAGAGGAAGAGTGATAAGAGTGAAATGAAGAGTTAGTTAAAAAGTTAGAAGACGAGTGAGATGAAAAGTGTGATAAAGAGTGAGAGTGAGAAGAAGAGTGAGTTCTAAAGGTCTTGGTGCAGTGGAAGAAGTGAGTCACATGTGGGTCCAGACAGGAAGTGAGTCAGGACGAAGCAGGAATGTGTAACAACACTGCAACATCAGTGTAACAACACTGCAACATCAGTGTAACAACACTGCAACATCAGTGTAAAAACACTGCAACATCAGTGTAACAACACTGCAACATCAGTGTAAAAACACTGCAACATCAGTGTAACAACACTGCAACATCAGTGTAACAACACTGCAACATCAGTGTAACAACACTGCAACATCACTGTAACAACACTGCAACATCAGTGTAACAACACTGCAACATCAGTGTAACAACACTGCAACATCACTGTAACAACACTGCAACATCAGTGTAACAACACTGCAACATCAGTGTAACAACACTGCAACATCAGTGTAACAACACTGCAACATCAGTGTAACAACACTGCAACATCACTGTAACAACACTGCAACATCAGTGTAACAACACTGCAACATCAGTGGAACAACACTGCAACATCACTGTAACAACACTGCAACATCAGTGTAACAACACTGCAACATCACTGTAACAACACTGCAACATCAGTGTAACAACACTGCAACATCAGTGTAAAAACACTGCAACAACACTACAACATCAGTGTAACAACAGTGCAACAATTAAGAACACTGTAACAACACTGTAACAACACTTAAGAACAACATAATAACAATGCAACAACAGTGTAACAACACTGCAACATCAGTGTAAAAACACTGCAACATCACTGTAACAACACTCTACCAACACTGTAACAACACTGCAACATCAGTGTAACAACACTGCAACATCAGTGTAACAACACTGCAACATCACTGTAACAACACTGCAACATCAGTGTAACAACACTGCAACATCACTGTAACAACACTGCAACATCAGTGTAACAACACTGTAACAACACTGCAACATCAGTGTAACAACACTGCAACATCAGTGTAAAAACACTGCAACATCACTGTAACAACACTCTACCAACACTGTAACAACACTGCAACATCAGTGTAAAAACACTGCAACATCAGTGTAACAACACTGAAACAACACTACAACATCAGTGTAACAACAGTGCAACAATTAAGAACACTGTAACAACACTGTAACAACACTTAAGAACAACATAATAACAATGCAACAACAGTGTAACAACACTGCAACATCAGTGTAACAACAGTGCAACAATTAAGAACACTGTAACAACACTGTAACAACACTGCAACATCAGTGTAACAACAGTGCAACAATTAAGAACACTGTAACAACACCGTAACAACACTTAAGAACAACATAATAACAATGCAACAACAGTGTAACACTAAAACAACTCTGTAACAACATTGAAACACTTAACACTGTGATAACACTGTAACAACACTGTAACAACAGCAATTAAGACCTGTACATATTGTACAACGATTCACAGAGTTTATATTAAAGATGGTCTGAGACGAAAGAGCTCGATCACTCGTTCACTGCTGCCTTCAACTCACTCGCTCTTCACTGGCACTGACGCCGCCGAGAGTCAACATTCTCAGACGAGTCTGCAGAACCAGAAGTCGGAGCTCCGCCCACACCGATGATTCTGGACCAGCACCATCGTAATGTAGCCATTAGCGTCCTGGTCTGTGAGGAGTTTTAGTTCCAGGCCGTGACACTCGAGGATCCTCTTGTCCAGACGAGGACTCACTAGAGTCTGGATCACGAGGTGAGACGTCCTGCAGTTCCATCCATCATCTCACGAGTCGACACCTGTCAATCATCTCTCCGAGAGACGACAACACGCAGACGAACCGTCATGCAAGTCACAACATATGTCAACCCCCGGTGGACGACTGCTGCTACTACAACCGCCTGACAAGAACACACACTGGAGATCTTTCTGACACTGCCCTCTAGTGGTCAAAGTGAACGGATGAAAGCACGAGTGTTGGCCTGAGACACTGTTTGGCTGCTTCTACAATAACATCAGTAAAACTCAATTGATAACGAGAATTATATTTTTAAAGACTACATTAATGTGACTCATGACTCAAAACTAGTTATATCTTGTTTAACATCCAAATAAAATCGTTTTTGGAAAAAGACAATTTTGGAAAACGGGATTTTGTCCATGTGAATTAATTATTTATACATTAATAATTGAATTATTTGGATGTTAAATATTGAAGTAAATCAGTGGAATTAAAATATTAAAATAATTTAACTTTTTTTTATTAAAAAGGATTTTTTTAAGGATTTTTTTTTTTTTTTTGGAAAGAAGAAAATCTTAAATTTTTAAATTGATGCATTTTTTCCACACAGCGTTCAATGATCGACTTCAAATTATATTAAAAAATGCTATTTTTTTCCCATTGATAGTCTTTTTAATTCAGCATAAAAATGTTTGCATCACGGTGACACCAGACAATACTAAACGATACCGAGCGTCACATGATCGTCTGCGCGTCACATGATTGGATGAAAGTCTGATCCAGTAGTTCTGTTGCTTTAGTCTGGAGACTCTAATTATACATACATGTATATATTGAAGACTTCAAATTAAAAAATAATGAATTTAGAGAAAATATTTTTCAATTATTTAAATGAGAATTAACTGTATGTATTAAAAAAATATAAATTATTAAAAACTTTTTTTAAAATTTAATTTCAATATAGAAATGATTGAATTTAATGATTAAATAAAATAGTTTGAAATCTTTGACACTGATATACTTTCGCTGAGCTTTTATTTTGAAACAGGAAAGACTCAAGTCATCAACATGTGACGATGAACACATGTACTGTGTCTCAAAACACACACTTCTCTCAGTGCACTGGTTAGTATCATCAGGATAGTGTACGTACTAACTAGTAACTAATCCTCCACAGATAGTACGTCTCAAATCACATACTTCTCTTAGTATACTAGAAGTTAGTATGCATCAGGATAGTGTACGTACTAACTAGTAACTAATCCTCCACAGATAGTATGTCTCAAATCACACACTTCTCTTAGTATACTAGAAGTTAGTATGCATCAGGATAGTGTACGTACTAACTAGTAACTAATCCTCCACAGATAGTATGTCTCAAATCACATACTTCTCTTAGTATAATAGAAGTTAGTATCATCAGGATAGTGTTCGTACTAACTAGTAACTAATCCTCCACAGATAGTATGTCTCAAACATACTTCTCCTAGTATACTAGAAGTTAGTATCATCAGGATAGTGTACGTACTAACTAGTAACTAATTCTCCACAGATAGTATGTCTCAAACATACTTCTCTTAGTATACTAGAAGTTAGTATCATCAGGATAGTGTACGTACTAACTAGTAACTAATTCTCCACAGATAGTATGTCTCAAACATACTTCTCTTAGTATACTAGAAGTTAGTATGCATCAGGATAGTGTACGTACTAACTAGTAACTAATTCTCCACAGATAGTATGTCTCAAACATACTTCTCTTAGTATACTAGAAGTTAGTATCATCAGGATAATGTACGTACTAACTAGTAACTAATTCTCCACAGATAGTATGTCTCAAACATACTTCTCTTAGTATACTAGAAGTTAGTATGCATCAGGATAGTGTACGTACTAACTAGTAACTAATCCTCCACAGATAGTATGTCTCAAATCAAACTCTGCTGCTACACACTAACAGGAAATGACGCGACAGCTTCTTCTTCTACTACTATTTAAGGATGATTTCAACCAGCTGTAGGAACACTAGCGCTTTATAACATCAACGTCACTAAGATGGAGTCGTTTAGTGTAGAAAGTGTCCATCAATCCATACTCAGTTTTGTGGATGTTTTAGTGTCAATCTAGTGTGTACTGAGAACTACATTCACATACTAAGAACTGAGACGCACTCATGCACTAAAAATACTAAGTCATGCAAGTATGTGATTTGAGACACAGCTCTGGATGTAAAGCCTCCATTTGTTAAAAACCCTCTGGTCGTGACGCGAGCGCTCAGGTGTGTGATGATGTCATCGTGTTGCTTCGACACCTTCATTAAAGGAATCGAAGCAGCAACGATTGAGCTGCAGAGAGAAGAAGAAGAAGAAGAAGAAGATAATGAAGAGATGATTACCTGTGTGCGCGTCTGTGTGTGTGTGTGCCTCTGTGTGTGTGTGTGCGTCTGTGTGTGTGCGAGTGTGTGTGTGTGTGTGCGAGTGTGTGTGTGTGTGAGTGTGTGTGTGTGTGTGTGCGAGTGTGTGTGCGAGTCTGTGTGTGTGTGTGTGTGCGTCTGTGTGTGTGCGAGTGTGTGTGTGCGTCTGTGTGTGTGTGCGCGTCTGTGTGTGTGTGTGTGCGTCTGTGTGTGTGCGAGTGTGTGTGTGTGTGTGTGTGTGTGTGTGTGTGTGTGTGTGTGTGTGTGTGTGTGTGTGTGTGTGTGTGTGTGTGTTCGAGTGTGTGTGTGTGTGTGTGCGAGTGTGTGTGTGCGAGTGTGTGTGTGTGTTTTGACCCTAATTTGGGGCGCACATTACTCGCCGTCCCACGTCGATGCTCGGGGAGATTTGTGAAGGTAATTATGAACAAAGTTGTTTCGCTGGTTAATGGAGTCGCGCTCGGATGAAGAACTTCTTCTCGTGATCCTTCAGAAACATCTTCCCAGGAAAACTCACAACAGAGAGAGTTGACGACACTTTTGTCTTTCACAGTGAAAGTTACAAAAAATGGTTGTAGTAATTATTCTTTTATTTTCTGCCGCTTTATCCCTTGTGGTAGTCTGGAGTCTATCCCAGTATCATAGGGCGAGAGGCAGGGGACACCCTGGACAGGACCCCAGTCTGTCACAGGACACACAAAGACACACTCAAGTTCTCAATCAACCTCTGTATGTTTTTGAAACAGAAAGGTCACAGGTCGGCTCGGCCTGGAAGTGAACCAGCAACATTTTGCTGTAAGGGAACCACTGCACCTAACTGTATCCTCTGGTCCTCAGTTGCAAATGCTTACATTCGTTTTCAAATCCAAAATATGTCCAAAGATCAACTTTAAAAGCTATCAAAATATAATTCAGTGGGCGGAGCTTTTGACAGAGAAAGCAGCTCATTGGTTGAGGTTCTAACTTGTGGTCCAATCAGCTGGAGCTTCCCTAACATGGTTTTCTGTGAGTGTGTGAGTCAATAAAGTTGTTCATGGACTTTTATAATCCAGCGTTTCAGGTTCTGATGAGAATCAGTTCGAGACGTACAATCAAACGTCGTCTGCATAAAGAGACATTTTGTTGGTTTTCATTTAAACCCCGACACACGTCGTCACGCATCGTCACATGTCGTCACATGTCGTCACGTGTCGTCACATGTCGTCACATGTCGTCACGTGTCGTCACATGTCGTCACGTGTCGTCACATGTCGTCACATGTCGTCACGCGTCGTCACGCATCGTCACATGTCGTCACGCGTCGTCACGCATCGTCACATGTTGTCACGCGTCGTCACATGTCGTCACATGTCGTCACGTGTCGTCACATGTCGTCACATGTCGTCACATGTCGTCACATGTCGTCACGTGTCGTCACATGTCGTCACATGTCGTCACATGTCGTCACATGTCGTCACATGTCGTCACATGTCGTCACGTGTCGTCACATGTCGTCACATGTCGTCACATGTCGTCACGTGTCGTCACATGTCGTCACATGTCGTCACATGTCGTCACATGTCGTCACGTGTCGTCACATGTCGTCACGTGTCGTCACATGTCGTCACATGTCGTCACATGTCGTCACATGTCGTCACGCGTCGTCACGCGTCGTCACATGTCGTCACGCGTCGTCACGCATCGTCACATGTTGTCACGTGTCGTCACATGTCGTCACGTGTCGTCACATGTCGTCACATGTCGTCACGTGTCGTCACATGTCGTCACATGTCGTCACATGTCGTCACATGTCGTCACATGTCGTCACATGTCGTCACGTGTCGTCACATGTCGTCACATGTCGTCACATGTCGTCACGTGTCGTCACATGTCGTCACATGTCGTCACATGTCGTCACATGTCGTCACGTGTCGTCACGTGTCGTCACGTGTCGTCACATGTCGTCACATGTCGTCACGCGTCGTCACGCATCGTCACATGTTGTCACGCGTCGTCACATGTCGTCACATGTCGTCACGTGTCGTCACGTGTCGTCACGTGTCGTCACATGTCGTCACATGTCGTCACGTGTCGTCACATGTCGTCACATGTCGTCACATGTCGTCACATGTCGTCACATGTCGTCACATGTCGTCACGTGTCGTCACATGTCGTCACATGTCGTCACATGTCGTCACGTGTCGTCACATGTCGTCACATGTCGTCACATGTCGTCACATGTCGTCACGTGTCGTCACATGTCGTCACGTGTCGTCACATGTCGTCACATGTCGTCACGCGTCGTCACGCATCGTCACGCGTCGTCACGCGTCGTCACGCATCGTCACATGTTGTCACGCGTCGTCACATGTCGTCACATGTCGTCACGTGTCGTCACATGTCGTCACGTGTCGTCACATGTCGTCACATGTCGTCACGTGTCGTCACATGTCGTCACGCATCGTCACATGTCGTCACATGTCGTCACGTGTCGTCACATGTCGTCACGTGTCGTCACATGTCGTCACATGTCGTCACGCGTCGTCACGCATCGTCACATGTTGTCACGCGTCGTCACATGTCGTCACATGTCGTCACACGTCGTCACGCATCGTCACATGTCGTCACGCGTCGTCACATGTCGTCACGCGTCGTCACGCATCGTCACATGTTGTCACGCGTCGTCACATGTCGTCACATGTCGTCACACGTCGTCACGCATCGTCACATGTCGTCACATGTCGTCACATGTCGTCACGCGTCGTCACGCGTCGTCACGCGTCGTCACGCGTCGTCACGCGTCGTCACGCGTCGTCACGCGTCGTCACGTGTCGTCACGTGTCGTCACGTGTCGTCACGCATCGTCACGCGTCGTCACGCGTCGTCACATGTCATGCCATGTTGTCATCTTGCCGTCTGAGCTCCTCTGTGGAGATGCTGAACCATCATCTTCTCACCACTGCCATCATGTTCAGATGCTGCTGCACATCTGGACCGGAACCACGTGACCCACAGAACCTCAGCATCAATTATTAAGACAACATGAATATTCACTGTGTTTACTCCAGTCCTTCACTTAACCCGCAGCTATTCTGAGCGTCCTGCAGGTCCATGTGTCAGAGGAACATGTGGAGAGACTCTCCTGGTGTTCGTGGGCAGCAGACGTGAAGCAGCGGCGCTGAATAACAAGCAGACTAAACAGCAGCACATTAAGTCCAGGCACGACCCAGACGCGCAGGTGAGTCTTGTGCTGTGTGTTGTGCACACGAGCTCAACATCGCGGTCAGCGAGTCGTCGGACCAGAACCAACGGATGAAAATGTTACGACGACAAACAGCGACAACTTGACGAGACACACGTGGTTGAATAATGTTGAGATAAGACGAGTTTCGTCACGACTTCCTGCTGTTAATGTTATATTTATAGAGATTTTTCTTTATGTTGTTAGTGTTTTAAATCACATTTATATTGGAAATAATATTTAATTCATCTAATCTGTTTTACATTCTCTATCTTATTAAAAGCATATTTGATATGTTTATAATACTAGTATAATATTGAATATATATCTGTATTTAGCTTCTATCATAGTTATATTTATATCATGTTTAATAAAGATTTTCTTTTAGATTTAAAAATCAAATCAACATCATATTTAATATTTGTTTACCTTTAGTTATTATCAGTATATTATCATCGGGCTTAATATCTGTTTTTATAACTCATTTATATCCTGTTTAATCTTAAATATTTCAAAGTTTACAGTTTAAATACATACAATTTTATATTATTGTTTTTATTTATCATTTATATCATAATAATACAATGTTGTGATTGTGCTTCTTTGTTCTTGATGACATTTTCTGTCGTATTTAATGTCAAATACACATTTTCTCTCAATAAAAATAATATTATTATTTAATATTAAATATTATTATTTTCTATTAGTATTTTTGTATATGTATTTTTACTAACATAGCCGAGGAGCTGCCAACATAGCTAAGAAGCCGCTAACAATGCGGAGGAGCTGGTCACATAGCGGAGGAGCCGCTAACATAGCGGAGGAGCCGCTAACATAGCGGAGGAGCCGCTAACATAGCGGAGGAGCCGCTAACATAGCGGAGGAGCCGCTAACATAGCGGAGGAGCCGCTAACATAGCGGAGGAGCCGCTAACATAGCGGAGGAGCCGCTAACATAGCGTAGGAGCCGCTAACATAGCGGAGGAGCCGCTAACATAGCGTAGGAGCCGCTAACATAGCGGAGGAGCCGCTAACATAGCGTAGGAGCCGCTAACATAGCGGAGGAGCCGCTAACATAGCGTAGGAGCCGCTAACATAGCGGAGGAGCCGCTAACATAGCGGAGGAGCCGCTAACATAGCGTAGGAGCCGCTAACATAGCGGAAGAGTCGCTAACAAAGCCGTGGAGCCCCTAACATAGCCTAGGAGCCGCTAATATAGCAGAAGAGTCGCTAACATAGAGTAGGAGCCGCTAACATAGCAGAAGAGTCGCTAACATAGAGTAGGAGCCGCTAACATAGCCGAGGAGCCGCTAACATAGCCGAGGAGCCGCTAACATAGCGGAAGAGTCGCTAACAAAGCCGTGGAGCCGCTAACATAGCCTAGGAGCCGCTAATATAGCAGAAGAGTCGCTAACATAGAGTAGGAGCCTGCTAACATAGCAGAAGAGTCGCTAACATAGAGTAGGAGCCGCTAACATAGCCGAGGAGCCGCTAACATAGCCGAGGAGCCGCTAACATAGCGGAAGAGTCGCTAACAAAGCCGTGGAGCCGCTAACATAGCCTAGGAGCCGCTAATATAGCAGAAGAGTCGCTAACATAGAGTAGGAGCCTGCTAACATAGCAGAAGAGCCGCTAACATAGAGTAGGAGCCGCTAACATAGCCGTGGTGTCGGATGTAAACAGGTTTTATCGTCTTCGTTCAAGGTGAGTCTCGGGGTCACGAGCGCAACAATCTCTTCTGTCAACGAGTGATTTCATATCGTTCATTTCACGGTTATCTTTGTCGTCATGGCAACAGGGTTACGCTGATAGCGGCGAACACACGATGCATCAGAGGGCACCACGGTACCACTTCAGGCTGCTGTTGTCATGGTTACCAGCCAGAGGACCAGCAGAGAAACACAAACCATGACAGCACCAGTCGTCCATCACAGCAGGTCACATGACACCATACAACATCCAATCAAAGAAGCTCATATGATGTATAATCAATATAATAATATTCATATTTTCTAATACATCAGTCACTTCCTCTGAAGGATCAATAATTATACGATTATTACACAATATTTACATCTTTTATCTACAACTTGAATCATTGAATAATTGTATTAAAGTAGAAACAATATGTATTTGTAATTTGATAGTAAAAATACAAATACAAGGTAATAGTTATTGAAAATATTTAAAAAATGTATATCATTATTAAAAAAAAAAAGTTTGCTATTAGAATACATTATTATTATGATTATTAATGATACATTATAATAAATAAACACAGTTACATCAGAAGTTTGTAAAAATAATGCAATAGTTCAATGAAATATAATAATATGACAGATTAATTAAAAACATGTGACTAAATATAATTTAATAATTGTGACGTAAACATGTTTGTTTAATAATTTACACAGAAAGATCAAATAAAAATCATGTAGAAGTTTTAGTTTATTTCAGTTTCATGATGAAAAAACTGAACCAACAAGAGGATAAACTACGGCGTCAGTTGTTCATATCTGCAGGTAGAGGGCGCTAGAGCTCACTTACAGTCATGTCTGTTAGACTCTGCAATTCACATGCACGCACGCACGCGCACACACACACACACACACACACACAGACACAGACACACACCCCCACACACACCCCCACACACACACACACACACACACACCCCCCCCCACACACACACACACACACACACACACACACACACACACACACACACACACACACACACACACACACACACACACACACACACACACACACACCCCCACACACACCCCCACACACACACACACACGCAGCACAAACCAGCAGCGAGTGAACAAGAAAGACTCACCTGAGCAGGTGAACAACAGGAGCAGCAGGTGAACATGTGCAGGAGAGAGAGATGAGTCATTAGAAGATCCGTGAGTCACACCAACATGAATCAAACACGACAAACTCATGCTTTATGTTCTAAGAGTC
Organism: Callionymus lyra; assembly: GCF_982586985.1. Lineage (NCBI taxonomy): Eukaryota > Metazoa > Chordata > Actinopteri > Syngnathiformes > Callionymidae > Callionymus > Callionymus lyra. The sequence continues at coordinate 4,629,383 of NC_141820.1, read as the reverse complement.
ACAGCAGGAGGTTTGAGTCGAGTCACTGGATTATAAGAGTCGAGTCAGTGGATTATAAGAGTCGAGTCACTTGATTATAAGAGTCGAGTCAGTGGATTATAAGAGTCGAGTCACTGGATTATAAGAGTCGAGTCAGTGGATTATAAGAGTCGAGTCAGTGGATTATAAGAGTCGAGTCAGTGGATTATAAGAGTCGAGTCAGTGGATTATAAGAGTCGAGTCACTGGATTATAAGAGTCGAGTCAGTGGATTATAAGAGTCGAGTCAGTGGATTATAAGAGTCGAGTCAGTGGATTATAAGAGTCGAGTCAGTGGATTATAAGAGTCGAGTCAGTGGATTATAAGAGTCGAGTCAGTGGATTATAAGAGTCGAGTCAGTGGATTATAAGAGTCGAGTCAGTGGATTATAAGAGTCGAGTCACTGGATTATAAGAGTCGAGTCACTGGATTATAAGAGTCGAGTCAGTGGATTATAAGAGTCGAGTCAGTGGATTATAAGAGTCGAGTCAGTGGATTATAAGAGTCGAGTCAGTGGATTATAAGAGTCGAGTCAGTGGATTATAAGAGTCGAGTCAGTGGATTATAAGAGTCGAGTCAGTGAATTATAAGAGTCGAGTCAGTGGATTATAAGAGTCGAGTCAGTGAATTATAAGAGTCGAGTCACTGGATTATAAGAGTCGAGTCAGTGGATTATAAGAGTCGAGTCAGTGGATTATAAGAGTCGAGTCAGTGGATTATAAGAGTCGAGTCAGTGGATTATAAGAGTCGAGTCACTGGATTATAAGAGTCGAGTCAGTGGATTATAAGAGTCGAATCACTGGAATATAAGAGTCGAGTCAGTGGATTATAAGAGTCGAGTCACTGGATTATAAGAGTCGAGTCAGTGGATTATAAGAGTCGAGTCAGTGGATTATAAGAGTCGAATCACTGGAATATAAGAGTCGAGTCAGTGGATTATAAGAGTCGAGTCAGTGGATTATAAGAGTCGAGTCAGTGGATTATAAGAGTCGAGTCAGTGGATTATAAGAGTCGAGTCAGTGGATTATAAGAGACGAGTCAGTGGATTATAAGAGTCGAGTCACTGGATTATAAAAGAGTCGAGTCAGTGGATTATAAGAGTCGAGTCAGTGGATTATAAGAGTCGAGTCAGTGGATTATAAGAGTCGAGTCAGTGGATTATAAGAGTTGAGTCAGTGAATTATAAGAGTCGAGTCAGTGGAATATAAGAGTCGAGTCAGTGGATTATAAGAGTCGAGTCACTGGATTATAAGAGTCGAGTCAGTGGATTATAAGAGTCGAGTCAGTGGATTATAAGAGTCGAGTCAGTGAATTATAAGAGTCGAGTCAGTGAATTATAAGAGTCGAGTCAGTGGATTATAAGAGTCGAGTCAGTGGATTATAAGAGTCGAGTCAGTGAATTATAAGAGTCGAGTCAGTGGAATATAAGAGTCGAGTCAGTGGATTATAAGAGTCGAGTCAGTGGAATATAAGAGTCGAGTCAGTGAATTATAAGAGTCGAGTCAGTGGATTATAAGAGTCGAGTCAGTGGATTATAAGAGTCGAGTCAGTGAATTATAAGAGTCGAGTCAGTGGATTATAAGAGTCGAGTCAGTGAATTATAAGAGTCGAGTCAGTGGATTATAAGAGGCGAGTCAGTGGATTATAAGAGTCGAGTCAGTGAATTATAAGAGTCGAGTCAGTGGATTATAAGAGTCGAGTCAGTGGATTATAAGAGTCGAGTCAGTGAATTATAAGAGTCGAGTCAGTGAATTATAAGAGTCGAGTCAGTGGATTATAAGAGTCGAGTCAGTGGATTATAAGAGTCGAGTCAGTGAATTATAAGAGTCGAGTCAGTGGAATATAAGAGTCGAGTCAGTGGATTATAAGAGTCGAGTCAGTGGAATATAAGAGTCGAGTCAGTGAATTATAAGAGTCGAGTCAGTGGATTATAAGAGTCGAGTCAGTGGATTATAAGAGTCGAGTCAGTGGAATATAAGAGTCGAGTCAGTGAATTATAAGAGTCGAGTCAGTGGATTATAAGAGGCGAGTCAGTGGATTATAAGAGTCGAGTCAGTGGATTATAAGAGTCGAGTCAGTGGATTATAAGAGTCGAGTCAGTGGATTATAAGAGTCGAGTCAGTGGATAATAAAAGAGTCGAGTCAGTGGATTATAAGAGTCGAGTCAGTGGATTATAAGAGTCGAGTCAGTGGATAATAAAAGAGTCGAGTCAGTGGATTATAAGAGTCGAGTCAGTGGATTATAAGAGTCGAGTCAGTGGATTATAAGAGTCGAGTCAGTGGATTATAAGAGTCGAGTCACTGGATTATAAAAATCAAGTCAGTGGATTATAAGAGTCGAGTCAGTGGATTATAAGAGTCGAGTCAGTGGATTATAAGAGTCGAGTCAGTGGACTATAAGAGTCGAGTCAGTGGATTATAAGAGTCGAGTCAGTGGATTATAAGAGTCGAGTCAGTGGATTATAAGAGTTGAGTCAGTGGATAATAAAAGAGTCGAGTCAGTGGATTATAAGAGTCGAGTCAGTGGATTATAAAAGAGTCGAGTCAGTGGATTATAAGAGTCGAGTCAGTGTATTATAAGAGTCGAGTCAGTGGATTATAAGAGTCGAGTCAGTGGATTATAAGAGTCGAGTCAGTGAATTATAAGAGACGAGTCAGTGGATTATAAGAGTCGAGTCAGTGGACTATAAGAGTCGAGTCAGTGGATTAAAGAGTCGAGTCAGTGGATTATAAGAGTCGAGTCAGTGGATTATAAGAGTTGAGTCAGTGGATAATAAAAGAGTCGAGTCAGTGGATTATAAGAGTCGAGTCAGTGGATTATAAAAGAGTCGAGTCAGTGGATTATAAGAGTCGAGTCAGTGTATTATAAGAGTCGAGTCAGTGGATTATAAGAGTCGAGTCAGTGGATTATAAGAGTCGAGTCACTGGATTATAAAAATCAAGTCAGTGGATTATAAAAGAGTCGAGTCAGTGGATTATAAGAGTCGAGTCAGTGAATTATAAGAGTCGAGTCAGTGGATTATAAGAGTCGAGTCAGTGGAATATAAGAGTCGAGTCAGTGGATTATAAGAGTCGAGTCAGTGGATTATAAGAGTCGAGTCAGTGGATTATAAGAGTTGAGTCAGTGGATTATAAAAGAGTCGAGTCAGTGGATTATAAGAGTCGAGTCAGTGAATTATAAGAGTCGAGTCAGTGGATTATAAGAGTCGAGTCAGTGAATTATAAGAGTCGAGTCAGTGGATTATAAGAGTCGAGTCAGTGGAATATAAGAGTCGAGTCAGTGGATTATAAGAGTCGAGTCAGTGGATTATAAGAGTCGAGTCAGTGGATTATAAGAGTTGAGTCAGTGGATTATAAAAGAGTCGAGTCAGTGGATTATAAGAGTCGAGTCAGTGGATTATAAGAGTCGAGTCAGTGGATTATAAGAGTCGAGTCAGTGGATTATAAGAGTCGAGTCAGTGGATTATAAGAGTCGAGTCAGTGGACTATAAGAGTCGAGTCAGTGGATTAAAGAGTCGAGTCAGTGGATTATAAGAGTCGAGTCAGTGGATTATAAGAGTTGAGTCAGTGGATAATAAAAGAGTCGAGTCAGTGGATTATAAGAGTCGAGTCAGTGGATTATAAAAGAGTCGAGTCAGTGGATTATAAGAGTCGAGTCAGTGTATTATAAGAGTCGAGTCAGTGGATTATAAGAGTCGAGTCAGTGGATTATAAGAGTCGAGTCACTGGATTATAAAAATCAAGTCAGTGGATTATAAAAGAGTCGAGTCAGTGGATTATAAGAGTCGAGTCAGTGAATTATAAGAGTCGAGTCAGTGGATTATAAGAGTCGAGTCAGTGGAATATAAGAGTCGAGTCAGTGGATTATAAGAGTCGAGTCAGTGGATTATAAGAGTCGAGTCAGTGGATTATAAGAGTTGAGTCAGTGGATTATAAAAGAGTCGAGTCAGTGGATTATAAGAGTCGAGTCAGTGAATTATAAGAGTCGAGTCAGTGGATTATAAGAGTCGAGTCAGTGAATTATAAGAGTCGAGTCAGTGGATTATAAGAGTCGAGTCAGTGGAATATAAGAGTCGAGTCAGTGGATTATAAGAGTCGAGTCAGTGGATTATAAGAGTCGAGTCAGTGGATTATAAGAGTTGAGTCAGTGGATTATAAAAGAGTCGAGTCAGTGGATTATAAGAGTCGAGTCAGTGGATTATAAGAGTCGAGTCAGTGGATTATAAGAGTCGAGTCAGTGGATTATAAGAGTCGAGTCAGTGGATTATAAGAGTCGAGTCAGTGGAATATAAAAATTGAGTCAGTGGATTATAAGAGTCGAGTCAGTGGATTAAAAAAAAATGAGTCAGTGGATTTTAAAATTTGTTTTGAGTTTTGATTGACATGAGCTAGTGTTGATTGACATGAGCTAGTGTTGATTGACATGAGCTAGTTTTGATTGACATGAGCTAGTTTTGATTGAGATGAGCTAGTGTTGATTGACATGAGCTAGTGTTGATTGACATGAGCTAGTGTTGATTGACATGAGCTAGTTTTGATTGACATGAGCTAGTGTTGATTGACATGAGCTAGTGTTGATTGACATGAGCTAGTTTTGATTGAGATGAGCTAGTGTTGATTGACATGAGCTAGTGTTGATTGACATGAGCTAGTGTTGATTGACATGAGCTAGTTTTGATTGACATGAGCTAGTGTTGATTGACATGAGCTAGTGTTGATTGACATGAGCTAGTTTTGATTGACATGAGCTAGTGTTGATTGACATGAGCTAGTGTTGATTGACACGTTACTTTGATAGTTTGAACTTCAAATGTTCAAATGTTTGTTTTAAAGTATCCAGTCGATAACAGCAGGTTCAGTTCAGTCGTGGAGCTGCAGCGCCCTCTCGTGGAGACGTGGCGTCATCTCACACTGCAGCTTGAGCTCGTGCTCTGACGTCACAGAAACAAAGTCTGACTCGTGAGACTCGTTTCTTGAGACGTGACGTCACATCGACGCCTGGATTGATCAGATAAATCATGTTTTTCTTCATGTATTCACTCGACTATTATACTTGACAGCAGAGGTTTGAGGAAGTATTAATACTTTCAAGATACTGTGTAGTTTTAACGGATTTCATTCTTTCAAATCATATACTTTGTTGTTTACATTTTATCTCGGATTGTATTTTTTAAATGAACATGCAAACATTGACAGTGTTTTTAATTTTTGTGTAGCAATTAAACTTTAGTCATTACTTCCTCCACAGCTTAAGGAAGAATCCAGATAGATCCCGGTGATGACTGAGGACAAGAGGATACAGTGACTCCAGCAGCTTTTAAAGCTGATGTTTAGACATATTTTAGTTTTATATATTCAACTAAAATATAAAACAATCATAAGATGTCACAATTTTTTTTTCTACAACAGGCACATTTATTGAAATATATCATGAGCTAAATATGTCGTATCTTGAGCTAAATATGTCGTATCTTGAGCTAAATATGTCGTATCATGAGCTAAATATGTCGCATCATGAGCTAAAT